>NC_087065.1:43503822-43785601 GCF_963678635.1 Symsagittifera roscoffensis
GCTCCATAAACACTTTTTGTTAAGAAAAAGACGGATCCGACAGAATACTGGGATAGACGAACGATGAAGTTGTGATCACCTTTCAACGGCCGCTTCGTTAACTGGGATAGGAGCTATTGTGACACAAAATCAGCAAGATGTGGACCGAGTCATTGCGTACGCCAATTTTGTACGCCAGACTTTTAAACCACTGATTAAAAGACAACGAAAATACTTCGCAACCAAGGGGGAATTAAACGCAAATGTACTTTACACGCAATGTTTGGGGAACTACTTGATGGGGCAAAAATTCAAAATTGGCACGGATCACATAGTTTTTTTGGCTTAAAACAGTCAAGTAGCCGGACAGTTTGATAACTAGGTTTTTGGAAAAACAAGGGCAGTTCCTATTCAAAATCAAGATTGACGCGGGAAGCAAATTTTAAATAAACACAAGTTTTCAATAGAAGGTTCTCGAAAAATTTTGCTACAAACTGGGAATCGATACAACTAGCATATCATCACATCGTCTTTAGGGAATCGCAAAACAAAAGAACCAATAGAAAATTTAAGGAAGCTTTGTTCAATTATTTCGACAAAAACTACAACGACTGAGCCAAATATCTTCAAACAAATTTGAAATATGATGGCTGACCGATCTTCACTTCATGCCGTGACAAAAGACAATCCTTATTACTTGATCGTTGATCGTCCTTGATCCTCGTCAATAAAATGCTTGGATGATACATTTTAAATTAAAATGTTTGCAACGCCAAGTGACTACGCAAGGAATCTTAAGAAGGAACTCCAAACAGGCACGAACTGGTGAGCGATAGGTTGAATGTTCAACAGGAACGACGGAAGATCTACTATAACAGAAAAAAATGGACTCAAGTAAAGCACTAGTTGTCGAGCCTACAACTCGCAAAGACAGACAAAGAAGTTTAAGCAGTTCTTTAACGGACCACTCATAATCAAAAAGATTATAAAGGGCTTAAGCCTAATGATTCAGGACAAAAATCTGAGAAAAAGCAAAAAGCTCATTATGATAGGTTAGCAAAAGTGAACGCTCAGGAACTGAAATTAAGTAAAACTCGCGCCAAGAATAATGCAAGAACAAAACAGAGCAACAAGAAAATGATTTGGTAGTTGTTGAGTTCTCTAATGCCAAAGTTAAGTTCTCAAAAAAGAATCTCCTAGTCTTTCCAAATGAGACACAAGCAGCAACTTCGAGAAAGATAAATTCCGATAATTTCAGAATCCCATCGGTATTCGATTTTGGATAATCGATTACTACATCAAAATCTGCAAATAAACTCCCTAGTAGAACCACCCACAAACCAAGGAGAAGTATAGTAAAAGAAACATCGTCCAAGTTACCGAGAAAAGATAAAGCGCAAGCAAAGTAAAAATCGTCAGCAGCTAGTTCTGTAAAAGATAATAATATTGCATCATCGAATGGAACAAGAGGTGACAAAAAGTATCATGTTACTAGAAAACCAAGTGAAACATCAGCGCCCGAACGATTTGGGGTCTATTTGTTGTATAAAGTCACTGATGATGATGAGGATATTATAAAGCTTTTGTCTAGGTAAATTAATCCTGAAAAAAAAAACACATCTACTCATCATGGACCACGAAGAAGCGTTTTTGGCGACTTAATGATAACACTACTATGTCTAGGGAAGCTGACTGGTGAAACTTTAGTGCCATATGATTTGAGAACATAATTAGGGAACAAATAATAACGTTGAACAAAATTAGCAACTGCAAAACGGAAGCGCTCTAAAGAGGGGAACCACTATTGACACCGGTAGCAACTGAAGTAAGGCTAAAGTATAGCGTGTATGTGACGGGACTTAAGAAAAGTAGCTGGTAGGGCGATACAACATAGATCCATTCTTATTCCTACTTTCTACCCAGTCAACCAAAAAAATTGTGATGTGAGAGATTATGGGATACAAAAAGGTAAAAACTATCTTATTTTACCAGGATAAAAAATGACAGATAGTATTGTAAATGTAGCAAATTTTTGCATGAGGAAAATGAACAACAGGGGTGTCAGATATGTATATCCAGTGGAGTTGGTTTTGCCCACTAAAAAAATTAAGGGCTCACTTCTGTTCGAGGGTGAAGTAACCATTGAGACCTTGTATGCACAAGTAAGAATTGGAAACACTGGTAACTTGTTGGGTTTTGAGTACCCAACAGGAATGCCACATGTAAAAAATTGGGGGAACAGTATTATCGGTAACGGACATACACCATGTTGAAACAACTGGGAAACCAGTGTTATTATTAGCAAAGCCTTCATGCATAAGAAGTGCTTCACTATTTTCAACAAGAAGTTTTAATTACCGATCAAGGCAAATCGAATGTCTTTGAAAAAGAGAAAATTTGCCATAAAAGATTTAATTGATCAAACCTTATTGCTGGTTCTACTCTTAAGTAAAACAAATCAACAGTCAATTTTTTAACATGTGATGCAAATCAAGGTACGTTTGAGTTTCCTGCAAATCTTGACTACTTAACCGCTAAAGATGTATTACCAAGTGAATTAGAGACGTTTTCACGGGGATTTTTTTTACAAATGAAAATATACAGCCCATTCTGGAAAAGCACGAATGAGATATAGATAAACTCTTTGAAAATCAGCAAAAGAAAAATTTGAACATAAAAAAAAGACTGCGAGAAAGCGGGAGGTATAATTTAATTAATAAATGTGCAAAAATTTGAAGAGATATTGTTTTGCTTTGAAAAATTTCCTGTTGAAGTCAAAAAAGCTAGTAGTGAGTCGCACATAACCTTTATGGACAAAATCAGTAGACTAATTTGCCCCAACTATACTTTCACCATGTGCAAAAGAGTCTATCCTAATGTTCTTGAATTAGAAAATGGATCCTTGGTATCATATGCAAAACAATCTAAATTGATTAACACGCCCAATAGATTAACAGCAACTGACAATAATCATGCAATTTTTAGCTCATATGAGTTTACCGGTGAAGGTCTGTTCACGAATAAATACTTGAGAGAAAGCCAAATGTCGCAACTTATGAAACATAATAGGAAGACAATAACAGGAAAAGAGGTTTTCTTGGGACACAATTTGGAATACTCTCATGATCAGTTGGGTCAGTTCGGATTTAAAACTTTTAACATACAGCTGGTACTGTTTCCTTGGTTTGTAGAAATGGGAACACAGATGATCCGGAATTGGAGAACAGCTAGAGAAGCAATCTGTATGCTTACAGTCTATCTTCTAAGCAAAGTTTAGGATTGATTTTGCGTATGTGTTTCTTTGCAGTTTTCATGAAGGACGGAGCGAGGAATGGAACGATAAACCAGCAGTTAATCATTTTAAAGAAACAAAGTTATCATAGACCAATGAGAAAATTCACCAAAAGTAAAAATGTGCACGTATAAAAAAACACTGTTGTTAAAGGAAACAAACGTGCAAGGCACAGGACATCCGGACCATGCAAATAAAAAACAGAAGGTAAACCTCGTTAGTTTGGAATGCTTGGACAATTCAAGTTAGGATACTTTTGAGTTCAATTAGGGCATTTTAAAGCGAAATCACAGTAGTATCTGTTGGGTTGAAAAAAAAACTGAAAACACCGGGTAGTCTGTAGGGTTATGATGAAATTTTGTACGACTTTAGGAAATCGGCAACAGCTTGAAGTGCGTGAAGGTTTTGCTCGACGAACTATTGGAAGTTGAAGCTAAGGCTAGGCCAAAAATTATACAGTGTAGCTGTTATCAACACCAAATAAAGCACTGTAGCTCCATTGGCTTAGTTGCAGCCATCAAATATGCTGATTTGGCCACCAATGTCCTTCGAAGAGTGGCCAAGGCCTCATCATTAAATAAAGATGCCGAAAATAATCTTGATAACAGCCGAAAGCTGGGAGTAACAAGTGTACTACACGGGGAATAACTGAAAAGTTTTATACAAGAGATCGCTAAGTTAAACTATAAATTCCATTGAGAGATGCTTGAATTTTTACAAAAGTAAAGTAAAAAATCTCGAAGTAATGAGGGACTCCAATCTGTTGGAGATTAAAAAAGTAATCTCTGAGAATCAGAGAAAGCTGAAAAAGCGAAAGAAATGCTCAAATTGAGAGCTCAGCAAAGGACTCTTTCCGGAAGCTGATGCAAATGTTGTAACACTCCTTCCTTTATGTCACCTTCGCGATCAAAAATGTTAGGCTCTATAGCTATTGGTGCAAGGGCCAGAGACACAATCTCTGGTGGTTTTATATCTCAATCAGTCGGAGCCAACCAATTGTTCAACTAAACTTGGAACTCATGATCATGATATTGCTTAAAGGCCACTACCGAAACGCCGTTAAAAACAGGGTCGGTAATTAATGTTCATGTGTTTATTACATATTGTGTGTTGAATCTATTTCAGATGGATCAACCTAGAAACAGCATCGAACCAGAAGACAATATCCGGTAATTACACTCAGTAACTCAGGACATGGTAAACTACTTCTGTTTTTAATTTCAGTATGTAATTCAATCAAGATCAAGATAATCAGCTAAGTCAAGAATTTTTATAATGACCTTAGGAGTTTGTTTTCTACTCTCGAAAACATATAGATGTCCCATTTGCTAGCACAACTTTCTCGCAACTATTTTTTTGGCTGTTCTGATCTTGACTTCTGATTTTCAGTTGTCGCGATAAAATCAGGTTCATTAAACTCAGGCGATAGAATCAGGAGCTTTTGTGAAAATAAGTCCAAAACGAAAACTTCTTGCATTATGACCAACTGGCGCACACTCCGCGGACTCAGGATCGAAGTATTCAGTGGGCGATATCATCATATCAGTGAGTACTTCATCAAGATATCAGAATTACGGTGCCAGAAGTCCATTTAAAGAAACTCAGAGCCCTCTAAATTTTTTTATACTGTAAAGCTCAAAAGCAAACTAAAAACTTTTATTTTCCCGCACAAATTCTTTTTCTATCTAAAAACTCTTCCTGATTTATTCAAGAAACGTCTCTGTTTTCGAAGAGCAATCTCAACTAATCTTTTCAAACAAAGTTTTGTAAATTGTAAAAATCAGTCATTTGAGTCAGGTTTCTGGAATGTCATGTAAATCTTACTATACAGATAGAAATAAAAAAAAAAGAGCAATAGAGTACAATCAGTTTTCTTTTAAAAAGATTGAGACTATGGTTTTCGTCAGATCCTACTATCGCGCGTCATGTTCAAGTTTACTCAAGCCTAATTCTGGTGGGTTGTCGTGTCGCCCATTTATGCTCTAGACTAGTCAGGAATGTTCAGCCAGTTCAGCAAGTTATGAGACTGACACTAATTTTTGTGAATTTTCTGGTACATAGAAACAATCACTCATTGAATTGTTTTTGAAAGTATCTCACAGTAAACTCACCTCTTCCTTTACCTAAAACATTAGACTCCGTTTTGTTGGCGTTTTCAACAGTTTCGCTAAAACTCTCGTCCAGCTCAACAATTACGTTTCTATACTTTGTCATACTGCAAGCTGCGCCTAAATCTATAACTAAGTCACCAGCGACGCAATCGGTTGAATTGTATAAGCTAAAAAAGTTTTCATTTCTTAGAAAAAATACTGAACTCTTTTGTTAGGCCTTCAAGACAGATTGACACGAACATCTTTCTACTTAAACCCTCGTCTACATCCTTTAAGTTATACTGCAACTAGTCAGCACTAGTGATTCAATCGACTACACTCTCAAAATATGTTTTTATTATCGAGGTTAAATCTGAACTCCACTTTCAGTTAGGAAAAGACTGTAAACTGAATGGTAGACAATTGTCATCAGAAGAAAAAAAAAACTACAGATAATTCCAAAAGACATAACCAGGTCTTTTCACGCTGTTCAACGGATTTCAGATTTTCGGGTAGAATCAAACACAAAATCAAATTAAACGCTGATGCAATACCATTTCGGCGAGCATAGAGAAGTATGAACTTTGAAAAGCGGAAAACCAACAAAAGATTGTGGAGAAATTATAGAAAGGCTACCATGTCAAACGAATTCACTCATATTAGACAGCTCCATAAACACTTTTTGTTAAGAAAAAGACGGATCCGACAGAATACTGGGATAGACGAACGATGAAGTTGTGATCACCTTTCAACGGACGCTTCGTTAACTGGGATAGGAGCTATTGTGACACAAAATCAGCAAGATGTGGACCGAGTCATTGCGTACGCCAATTTCGTACGCCAGACTTTTAAACCACTGATTAAAAGACAACGAAAATACTTCGCAACCAAGGGGGAATTAAACGCAAATGTACTTTACACGCAATGTTTGGGGAACTACTTGATGGGGCTAAAATTCAAAATTGGCACGGATCACATAGTTTTTTTGGCTTAAAACAGTCAAGTAGCCGGACAGTTTGATAACTAGGTTTTTGGAAAAACAAGGGCAGTTCCTATTCAAAATCAAGATTGACGCGGGAAGCAAATTTTAAATAAACACAAGTTTTCAATAGAAGGTTCTCGAAAAATTTTGCTACAAACTAGGAATCGATACAACTAGCATATCATCACATCGTCTTTAGGGAATCGCAAAACAAAAGAACCAATAGAAAATTTAAGGAAGCTTTGTCCAATTATTTCGACAAAAACTACAACGACTGAGCCAAATATCTTCAAACAAATTTGAAATATGATGGCTGACCGATCTTCACTTCATGCCGTGACAAAAGACAATCCTTATTACTTGATCGTTGATCGTCCTTGATCCTCGTCAATAAAATGCTTGGATAATACATTTTAAATTAAAATGTTTGCAACGCCAAGTGACTACGCAAGGAATCTTAAGAAGGAACTCCAAACAGGCACGAACTGGTGAGCGATAGGTTGAATGTTCAACAGGAACGACGGAAGATCTACTATAACAGAAAAAAATGGACTCAAGTAAAGCACTAGTTGTCGAGCCTACTCCTCGCAAAGACAGACAAAGAAGTTTAAGCAGTTCTTTAACGGACCACTCATAATCAAAAAGATTTTAAAGGGCTTAAGCCTAAGGATTCAGGACAAAAATCTGAGAAAAAGCAAAAAACTCATTATGATAGGTTAGCAAAAGTGAACGCTCAGGAACTGAAATTAAGTAAAACTCGCGCCAAGAATAATGCAAGAAAAAAACAGAGCAACAAGAAAATGATTTGGTAGTTGTTGAGTTCTCTAATGCCAAAGTTAAGTTCTCAAAAAAGAATCTCCTAGTCTTTCCAAATGAGACACAAGCAGCAACTTCGAGAAAGATAAATTCCGATTATTTCAGAATCCCATCGGTATTCGATTTTGGATAATCGATTACTACATCAAAATCTGCAAATAAACTCCCTAGTAGAACCACCCACGAACCAAGGAGAAGTATAGTAAAAGAAACATCGTCCAAGTTACCGAGAAAAGATAAAGCGCAAGCAAAGTGAAAATCGTCAGCAGCTAGTTCTGTAAAAGATAATAATATTGCATCATCGAATGGAACAAGAGGTGACAAAAAGTATCATGTTACTAGAAAACCAAGTGAAACATCAGCGCCCGAACGATTTGGGGTCTATTTGTTGTATAAAGTCACTGATGATGATGAGGATATTATAAAGCTTTTGTTTAGGTAAATTAATCCTGAAAAAAAACACACCTACTCATCAGGGACCACGAAGAAGCGTTTTTGGCGACTTAATGATAACACTACTATGTCTAGGGAAGCTGACTGGTGAAACTTTAGTGCCATATGATTTGAGAACATAATTAGGGAACAAATAATAACGTTGAACAAAATTAGCAACTGCAAAACGGAAGCGCTCTAAAGAGGGGAACCACTATTGACACCGGTAGCAACTGAAGTCAGGCTAAAGTATAGCGTGTATGTGACGGGACTTAAGAAAAGAAGCTGGTAGGGCGATACAACATAGATCCATTCTTATTCCTACTTTCTACCCAGTCAACCAAAAAAATTGTGATGTGAGAGATTATGGGATACAAAAAGGTAAAAACTATCTTATTTTACCAGGATAAAAAATGACAGATAGTATTGTAAATGTAGCAAACTTTTGCATGAGGAAAATGAACAACAGGGGTGTCAAATATGTATATCCAGTGGAGTTGGTTTTGCCTACTAAAAAAATTAAGGGCTCACTTCTGTTCGAGGGTGAAGTAACCATTGAGACCTTGTATGCACAAGTAAGAATTGGAAACACTGGTAACTTGTTGGGTTTTGAGTACCCAACAGGAATGCCACATGTAAAAAATTGGGGGAACAGTATTATCGGTAACGGACATACACCATGTTGAAACAACTGGGAAACCAGTGTTATTATTAGCAAAGCCTTCATGCATAAGAAGTGCTTCACTATTTTCAACAAGAAGTTTTAATTACCGATCAAGGCAAATCGAATGTCTTTGAAAAAGAGAAAATTTGCCATAAAAGATTTAAATGATCAAACCTTATTGCTGGTTCTACTCTTAAGTAAAACAAATCAACAGTCAATTTTTTAACATGTGATGCAAATCAAGTACGTTTGAGTTTCCTGCAAATCTTGACTACTTAACCGCTAAAGATGTATTACCAAGTGAATTAGAGACGTTTTCACGGGGATTTTTTTTTACAAATGAAAATATACAGCCCATTCTGGAAAAGCACGAATGTGATATAGATAAACTCTTTGAAAATCAGCAAAAGAAAAATTTGAACATAAAAAAAAGACTGCGAGAAAGCGGGAGGTATAATTTAATTAATAAATGTGCAAAAATTTGAAGAGATATTGTTTTGCTTTGAAAAATTTCCTGTTGAAGTCAAAAAAGCTAGTAGTGAGTCGCACATAGCCTTTATGGACAAAATCAGTAGACTAGTTTGCCCCAACTATACTTTCACCATGTGCAAAAGAGTCTATCCTAATGTTCTTGAATTAGAAAATGGATCCTTGGTATCATATGCAAAACAATCTAAATTGATTAACACGCCCAACAGATTAACAGCAACTGACAATAATCATGCAATTTTTAGCTCATATGAGTTTACCGGTGAAGGTCTGTTCACGAAGAAATACTTGAGAGAAAGCCAAATGTCGCAACTTATGAAACATAATAGGAAGACAATAACAGGAAAAGAGGTTTTCTTGGGACACAATTTGGAATACTCTCATGATCAGTTGGGTCAGTTCGGATTTAAAACTTTTAACATACAGCTGGTACTGTTTCCTTGGTTTGTAGAAATGGGAACACAGATGATCCGGAATTGGAGAACAGCTAGAGAAGCAATCTGTATGCTTACAGTCTATCTTCTAAGCAAAGTTTAGGATTGATTTTGCGTATGTGTTTCTTTGCAGTTTTGATGAAGGATGGAGCGAGGAATGGAACGATAAACCAGCAGTTAATCATTTTAAAGAAACAAAGTTATCATAGACCAATGAGAAAATTCACCAAAAGTAAAAATGTGCACGTATAAAAAAACACTGTTGTTAAAGGAAACAAACGTGCAAGGCACAGGACATCCGGACCATGCAAATAAAAAACAGAAGGTAAACCTCGTTAGTTTGGAATGCTTGGACAATTCAAGTTAGGATACTTTTGAGTTCAATTAGAGCATTTTAAAGCGAAATCACAGTAGTATCTGTTGGGTTGAAAAAAAAACTGAAAACACCGGGTAGTCTGTAGGGTTATGATGAAATTTTGTACGACTTTAGGAAATCGGCAACAGCTTGAAGTGCGTGAAGGTTTTGCTCGACGAACTATTGGAAGTTGAAGCTAAGGTTAGGCCAAAAATTATACAGTGTAGCTGTTATCAACACCAAATAAAGCACTGTAGCTCCATTGGCTTAGTTGCAGCCATCAAATATGCTGATTTGGCCACCAATGTCCTTCGAAGAGTGGCCAAGGCCTCATCATTAAATAAAGATGCCGAAAATAATCTTGATAACAGCCGAAAGCTGGGAGTAACAAGTGTACTACACGGGGAATAACTGAAAAGTTTTATACAAGAGATCGCTAAGTTAAACTATAAATTCCATTGAGAGATGCTTGAATTTTTACAAAAGTAAAGTAAAAAATCTCGAAGTAATGAGGGACTCCAATCTGTTGGAGATTAAAAAAGTAATCTCTGAGAATCAGAGAAAGCTGAAAAAGCGAAAGAAATGCTCAAATTGAGAGCTCATCAAAGGACTCTTTCCGGAAGCTGATGCAAATGTTGTAACACTCCTTCCTTTATGTCACCTTCGCGATCAAAAATGTTAGGCTCTATAGCTATTGGCGCAAGGGCCAGAGACACAATCTCTGGTGGTCTTATATCTCAATCAGTCGGAGCCAACCAATTGTTCAACTAAACATGGAACTCATGATCATGATATTGCTTAAAGGCCACTACCGAAACGCCGTTAAAAACAGGGTCGGTAATTAATGTTCATGTGTTTATTACATATTGTGTGTTGAATCTATTTCAGATGGATCAACCTAGAAACAGCATCGAACCAGAAGACAATATCCGGTAATTACACTCAGTAACTCAGGACATGGTAGACTACTTCTGTTTTTAATTTCAGTATGTAATTCAATCAAGATCAAGATAATCAGCTAAGTCAAGAATTTTTATAATGACCTTAGGAGTTTGTTTTCTACTCTCGAAAACATATAGATGTCCCATTTGCTAGCACAACTTTCTCGCAACTATTTTTTTGGCTGTTCTGATCTTGACTTCTGATTTTCAGTTGTCGCGATAAAATCAGGTTCATTAAACTCAGGCGATAGAATCAGGAGCTTTTGTGAAAATAAGTCCAAAACGAAAACTTCTTGCATTATGACCGACTGGCGCACACTCCGCGGACTCAGGATCGAAGTATTCAGTGGGCGATATCATCATATCAGTGAGTACTTCATCAAGATATCAGAATTACGGTGCCAGAAGTCCATTTAAAGAAACTCAGAGCCCTCTAAATTTTTTTATACTGTAAAGCTCAAAAGCAAACTAAAAACTTTTATTTTCCCGCACAAATTCTTTTTCTATCTAAAAACTCTTCCTGATTTATTCAAGAAACGTCTCTGTTTTCGAAGAGCAATCTCAACTAATCTTTTCAAACAAAGTTTTGTAAATTGTAAAAATCAGTCATTTGAGTCAGGTTTCTGGAATGTCATGTAAATCTTACTATACAGATAGAAATAAAAAAAACAGAGCAATAGAGTACAATCAGTTTTCTTTTAAAAAGATTGAGACTATGGTTTTCGTCAGATCTTACTATCGCGCGTCATGTTCAAGTTTACTCAAGCCTAATTCTGGTGGGTTGTCGTGTCGCCCATTTATGCTCTAGACTAGTCAGGAATGTTCAGCCCTCCTTAGATGTCTGGGCAGCGACTGGAGGAGTCTGCTTTTGTGACACAATGCTGTTTGTCAACTCGCTATCGTCGTCTGAGCTGATCACGATCCAACGCCATCATGTGATCTTAGGCATTTATCATTTCTTTCTGCCTGTGGCAATCGCTCCACATGATTTGGTACCACCTTTAGTCTATGTTCCAGGTTTCTGCTGAAAAAAGTTTGCAAGTTACGCTATCGTTGTTGGCAAGGTCTTTGTCCAGAATAGTTGTACGCGCTTTTTGTATAACTTCTGGTTGCTTTCACACCCCTTTTCCAGGCAGTTGTTACTCCATTTCCATCAGTGAACAGCAAATGCTGGAACGCTCCCTGTCTCATTTCGTCCAGGAATGGCTTGCATTTTTTCACGTGTCACTTTTTATGTTCTTTAGCAAAATCTTTTAACCAGGACGTCCAATGGAAAAAGAAATCAGGGGAAAAATTTATTCTGGCTTCCGATGCGATTGTTTTGTCGGTATAGCGAAGGTTTTACCAGCAGTCTCGAATAGACTCAGCCGTCTAGAATGATAGTAGGCCTCTAATGATAGACGTCCTCCACCTTGGGTGATTTACTTTCTAAATATTTCACGGCATTTCCCTCAATCCAGCCCAACGCCAACATAGAGCTCACGTTGAAAAAAAAAGACTTTTTCATGATAGTTCAGTAATCCAGTCGACTTTATTTTTTCTACGACCCATATCAGTCACAGGTTGCATTTTTCAGGATACCAATAGATCTGGATGGCTTCTCGCGTTCCTTTCTCCGGAGGTTTCCAGCAACGGTTCAACTTCCATCATCTTTGCGTGAACGGGATTGAACTCGTCTATCACAGGAGCATCTTTGCCACTGGTATTTTGCTCTCAATTTCGGAGCTCATGAGATCTTTTTTTTTTCTTCCATATTTCAATTAAATCCTCTTCTTTTTCCCAGGGTTTGGCACCATATGACTTTCTCGGTGTGAGTGTCGAGACATCCTGTCTAAGCGTACATACTTTGCTACAGAGAATGCTTTATCAATCAGAATTCTCTGGCTAGCAGCCTCCACCACTGTCATATGCACTGGGAAGGCACTCTCGGAATAGGCTGCGAGGACCGATCCGACGACAGATTATGCAGGGGTATACTTTAACCTTCTTTCACGGGAAAGGCCGTCTCTGCCCGTAGTCCAATTTTCCAGCCCTTGATGTACTTATGGTTCATCGGCAACACTCCTGACCAACACGGGATTTTCGGAGATTTAATGAGATGTTGATTGAAATGAGAGATTCCAGACTGCATAATCTCGAGAAGAATCCCATGGAGAACACCAAGCTGACAGTCGTGCTCTCGTGACAGTTCGCCTGGATCTGCAGATAGGTTTTTTCTTTCTCGGTTATATCAGCGAGCCACGTGGCTAATTCTCCGCTCTGATTCGATTGGATTGTCACGCAGGTTTCACATCGATGGGAGCCGGCTTCAATTTCCATTTCTAAACAGGTTCCTTGCTCCAGCTTGTTCTTACTCTTTGAGCCTCCAACCATTTTCTCTCAAATCGTCTGGTAGGCACTGATTAGCTTGCTTAGTAAGTTGAAATCTTCATTTTTCTCCGGCATAAGTCTAACTTTTTCTGTCCACTTGCTGTTCTTATTGAGGGTGTGGAAACTATAAAGGTCTCGCCAACTTCTAACACACCCCCAGTTTTGCTTTCAAGACGCTCTTGAGTCGTAGTTCGACCTTCTTTCCGGACTTCAGAATGCATATTACTCTGGAGTGTCGTTCTAAATTCAGGCCTAACTTCAGTTTTTCGATCTCCAAAATCTCCAGAATGTTGATCTCAAAAATCTTCTAGATCCAGAATTTCCACAAAATTGCCACCTTGTTGAAATAAGCTTATACGGTTTCTACCTCCAAGAAAGGGTTATACACATTTCCAATTTTTTCGGAGACGTTTTGATATTCCCATTTCCTTGATGGCTTTGGCAAAATTTCTGACTTCATCATTGATCCATGGAGATCGTGACTGCTGTCAGACTTCTGGTACGAGAACCGTCTGATCTCATCAGTCTTGGCTTTGTCCTATCGTGTTTCTCTGGTATGTTTGGCTTTTCCAGCCCCAAGGGCTGCTAAACATCCAAAATGACGATCGACACTCTGTTTTCCACTTCTTTGTTCTCCGAGGTTGTCTGATGGTGAGTTCTGATCACCGCGTCTGGAATGACTGACATAATCTATCTGACGAAACACATGGCAACCTTTCTGCTTGCTAGGCCAAGCCCTACGTCATGGCGATCCATATGTTGCGCAAACGTATCAAAGATTATCAGGTTCTTGTCCCCAACTTTGTTATGTCGTTCGATATCAGGGTGACAACTGCTAGGTACCGGAAGAACAGGGTCGCCAGTAAAAGTTTTGATGATGAGAAAACCTTCATCTTGTTCTCGAAGTTTTCCTTTAGTTTTTATTCTCAATCCTTGCCAGTTGACTTCATCAATCCAGAGTGCTTATTTCCGCTCGCTGCTAAGTGACCCAGTTCCTTTTCTTCTTCGACACTCTACTAAGCCTAGTAGATTTATCGAGATTGCTAGATTCCTTTGGTGAAGAAGGCTCAAGTATAATTTAATCATATTAGTTAAATTATCATTTTTTGTTCCTTTTTTCGATTTCAATCTTAGATTTTAAATTAGAGCTGTTTTTACAAGCTCGAAGCGTAGTTGCAGTTCCTTTCTTATTCAGCTCAATCATCTTGCTCAAAAGCACTTCTCTAGCATCAGGATATAGACCTGTTCCAATTAGGACAGGCTCGCCGTATGCCATCGCCACATTCCCCAGCTCTTCTTTGATTTCGTCCAAATTGACGTTTCTAGTCACACCAGGGTTGAATTTGGCCCAAAGACATTCCATGACGCGTTATCAAAGTTGTTCATGAAGGCCGACTTCTTCCTATTGTGGTTGATGCCTTCTCTCGGAACTTTGCCAAAGAGCTTTGTCTTGGAGGTTGCGTCCTTTTACCTGAAGGTAGTTGCAATTTTTTTTAGGAGAGCGTAGCGATATATTTAGAGTGTTACCCCAATCAGAGTCACTCAAGTCTTCCAAAAGTTGCGCGATTGTTCGCCGTCTGTAAGGACCCCTATGGCCGCTGGATCCGGATTGCACGTTTGTTGCACCTTCCGCTTACATCAGTTCTGTGTTGCTGGGCTTATCGCTCATCTTTTCTTCCATTTTTATCCACTGGTTAGCCATCTTTATCACAAGTTATGTCGATAGATGGTGGAGACGTTGTTTGAGTCAATGTCTCGATACGAGACTGGCGCGGCACATAAAGCGTCCCTGTCGCCTCAATTCTGTGTCACAGATAGCACAATTCTAGAGCTCGATCATCGTATCTCGCCAATGATTTCCTGTTTTTGCATGCCTCATAAGCTATCAGAGCAATTTGTTCCTCATTAAAGATTTTCTTCATACCTCGATAACTCGAACGCTTTTACTTGATAATGTCTGCTCTCAGGGCTTCCTCTAACTATTCTTCGCTGCGTCGGCAAGCATGATCAGTCTAGTTATTGATGGAGATACTGTTAACCTAAATGTTGGCTGCTGCAGAGTGCCCGGTAAGCAGGTTAGGATGCGCTCTACTAATGTGACCTAGAGTCATCCTTCGGGTATTCAGGCTGCGTGACTGGTAATTTAACTTTCTCCAGGATGAGTATAAGTTAACGTTTCACCAACTCAAACACGCTCGTCCATGTTGGGACTTTCAAGATCTGGTTCAAACCTTTGTCCAGTGGCTCTTCCTGCGTTTTCTTGTTCTGGACCTGAGCTGTTTCTGAAAACTTATCTCAATCTAGTTCGAGCTCTGAATCTTTCCGAACAGCCCTTTTTGGCTCATATGTTCTATTAAGGCACTTTGATTGTACTAACTGAGGATGTTGCCATCTAAGACGCTAATAAGGCTGATGTGTAAGATGTGCTGATGTGTCTGTAAGCTGAGAGTGAGGGTTCTGGAAATGCAAAGGTTACGCCAAGACCATAAACAGAAGTCACGAATTCGCCCAGGCCTAGCACTATCACTGGGGGATCTGACCGCATTGCCAAGAATAAGTCCGTGAGCAAGAGCAAGCCACTTTCAATGCCCTCGACTTCAGTTCATCATAGAATGATCTTCACAAAGGTGATGTCGAGTCTGCATTAGGAGGTATCGGATGAGCAGAGTCTTCCAACTTTTCCCGCACATGTAGTGTAAGAATAAGTATCCGTGTCGGCATGTTAGTCGGCATTCGACCTGGGATCTAATCTGTGGAATACCCCCAAGTTACCATGAGTCAGCAGTGGCCTCATTAAACATCCATGGCCACGTTAAACATCCATGCACTTTCAAGAGCTCGACTCCTAAATTGAACAAAAACTCAGGGCCCATTTTGAACAACATTCTAGGAAAGGCCAGATATATCGCCAGCAACAGGTTCATTGGAAATTTAAATATATCGGTCAGGAAGTTTTTGAGCATGCCCTTGGCCGCTGACAAGAAAATTTCAAGATGATCCATTCCAGCAAGGACTCAAGTATCCTAGTATCTATGGCATGCTCTTCGTTCTCGACTTGCCTTCTGCATGATCTTTCCAGAATCCGGCCACAGTAGTTTCTTTAGCCTTGGTCAAAACATTCCCAACGTTAACCGACTCGCGTCTGCTTTTTCCAGTTCCTTTTTCAAGACATCCGAATCTGCATTATTAAAGAATGGACGTCTTCTTTCACTTGCTTCCCTTTTATCTCTAGTCATAGTGTCAAGAATGGCCATTAAGATTTGTCACAGGAGTATCACTACGTCATTGCTTCCAGATGTTCTGCCGCAATCACCGCATTCAATTAAGGAATTCGCGATCGTGACCTCCTTTTTCCCGAACCTTGAGTACGATGACAGAGCGTTCACTGCTTGTTGTTTGTCAGCTCGTCACTTGGGTTCGCCAGGTTCGAGATTTCAAGGCACAACACTTCGTCGATTACTATCAAGATATCCACTCAAGTAATTTGGTTCTCGACTACTGTTTGGAGCCGCTATCACTATTTTCTGTCCAATACCTTCGGCTAAGAGCGCTCACATGGCATATACAAATTGTAATGCTGATGACATCGTGGTGTAGCAAGCAGGTGGGGACACAAACGCGGCTCTATTTTTTTTACTACGATTCTGTTGTATACCAGTTCTTTGAGCTCTTCCATCGACGTTAACAGAAACAGCAACTGTATAGCTAACCATTTTTTTCAGAGGGATGCTCCTTCTGCCTCATAATTTTAAGCAATCAAGTTGATCGTAGGTGGTCGATTATGCCGATAAAAACTGCGATATAGGTTCACACGGATAATCAGAGTTGATCGGTACCGTAAAAGTCAACATCTGGCTGATACGTTTCGGGCTAAAAAAACCTCGAGTAAGTTCCTAGGAAATCCGAGCTCGCCACAGTTATTTGTCTAGCAGCTCTCGAATCCTGTCGATCACAGAGAGACAAGACTTTTGATACTTTCGAGACGCCGATTTTTCAAATCGAGAATCCAGATTCAAGCTGGGGCTATTTCTATCTTCTTTGGTTCCAGAAACTTGTTGGCTATTCTGTTATGCTTGGGGTGGCTACGAGCAGCTTCCTGTGGAAACCATAGGGCTCTTGGGTATTCTATTATCTGCTTAAAGTTCTCCAGGACCTTTTGTTGCTTTCATTGACACGTCCAAAGATCGTCTTTTTTGGAAGCCTTAGCAACACCGCTATCTCCAGTTATGTATCAAAAAAAATTTGACCTGTGAACCATTAGCCAGTTTACGCAGTAATGATCAATCAGGTCCTCGTGGTTTAGTTTGGCTAGTTGCAATGCATCTATTAATTCGTGGCCGAACGATATTCTTTCGTGGTTCAGTTTGCCTAATTGATCTATATAGCGACATCTAGAGTACACCTCCTTCAGCTCATTAGCTGCTCTTCTCTCACCTTGTGTTGTCCCATGTTGGGATTGCTATGTTACTGAGCTTCGAGGCGCGGAAGACCGAATCGCTCTTCAAGAATCCAACAATCTAAGCGTTGCGGAAGAAGGTTTCGAGGAGGTTCCAAAAAGAAACGTTTAGTCTGGATCAAGTCCTTTGCAAACCGTCCATGTTCTGCTGAAAGACGAGAATCAGACAACCCTCTACAGTTTGGAGATCAAAGTGAATGCCGTCGCTTGATGCATTAGGGGGTAGTCAGACATCAATCTCCGCTGCCATTTCTAGCAAGTTTAAGGAAGCAACACTGTTCGAGTGCAACCTGCGAACGGTTTCATTTGGGTGGATAGCCCTCTTGTTCAATTCATCTCCATTCTGGTCCAGAAGCATGTTAGATGGTACCGTGCAGATGTTCAAGAAATAGGGATCAAATTTGATCCTAAATGCTTCTATCAGGCACTTGAACTTGTCCATTAATCTGGTCATTGTCTGGGTTTCGCCCCGGGATATATCGTTTGTCTCTATCATCATAATTACAATAGAAACCTTTGTTCATAGATATGTCGATCGTGGCTAGCATTTGGGGCATCGCGGGTCAAGATAAACTCAAAACACCGAATTACCAGTGGCTCCTCAATTTATACAACGTCCTGACTAGACTGACACCAATTTTCAAGCGTCACCACGGGCATGATCATGTAGTCTACCAAGGATGAGACCACAAAGACTGCCCTTCGGGTTCGTTGCTCCGACGTCCAGTTATTGATGTTGTATTTTTTTGTAAGAGTTCATGACTATTCCCACTATGTGGAGATGACCATTTCTGCAGTGATGTGTTCTGGAGTAGTTGTCCGACTCGTTTCTGTCGTCGCTCTCATTTGTATGGTTGTGACGCCATGTCTTCCACTACCTCCGGGCGTAAGGCCGGGGAGTGATACGAAAGGGATTGCCGCAGGTATCGGCCTACTTGTCGTTGGGTCCCTCCTTGCGGGTGGTCTCTCACAATCCAAGAGTGGCGTTTATCTGCTCCAGGGCAACTCGTTCAAAGTTAAAATTGGCCGATGCGCGGGGTGGTTCCTCCAAGTCCAATCTTGATCCTGATCTGGATCTCGGAGGGAGAAGCTTACTCTGCCTGGCTGGCTCCTGTCAATAATAGAACTAAGAAGAAGATTTCCTTTCATGAGACATTAACCCAGCACCTATTATAACATAAGTCATAATAGGGTTAAGCTTCGATGAGACATGATACAAATCATTATGTAAAACTAGTCCGAAACTTAAGCGTTCGAAACATTACTTTCGTGTTATCATTTGACAATTTTTCCCAGTCTTAGCGTCAGAACCAGGGGTCAAAAAACGTTCCCCCACATCTTAACAATATCCTAATCGTTTTAGTTAACTTTAAAGAATTGTTTTTAGCGTTATGCTTCGGTCAACTCATGACAATTTCAGCAGTTTCTTTCAATGGATTTTTGTTTTCTATCGATGCTAAAGTAAAACTATTTGTAGAGAATTACTGTTTTTCCGAAAAATGTAGTGTGTAATGGCGTACAGTTCCCTGGAAATCAATCTGCCTCTATTTGGATCGTAGACGGGTAAGTAAAGTTATTTCACCTGTTTTTCTAGCAGAAAGTCTCTTAGACGAGTGAGCGCCAACACCACATGCTAGGGATCAACAAAATTCTTGTCACCGGTCTGCGTTATCAGGAAGCAAAAAAACTTGACGAGGGTTTGTGACACATTTAGAGGGAATGCCGCCAGCCCATCTAGTCCATGTTTTTTCTTAACAAAAATTCCACATTCAGATAATCTCGCTTGAAGTCTGCTTCTTTTCTCGTCCTGAAGCTCGAGTCTGCTGTTATGCAGATTGCACTCGTGTTGTTGGACAAGATGAAGTCTTTTCTTGTATGATTACATTGTCGGAGTATCCATTTTTCTTTCTAATCTGTTTTTAAATAATCAGCCTATGCTTGGTTTTTCAAAAAACGGCTCTGCTACTAGCCCACCTAACTCTCTCACCTCTCTTGATTCTCTACATGATTCTCTCTAATTTTTGGCGTGGGTATGTCCTAGCCCACTCCCCGGGCAAAAAGATTTATCGACGTACCCATCATTCGTTGCGTTTTAGCATGCTTCCCCGATATCTAAACTGATGAACTTCTTTGCTAACGATTTCACCTCCTGATACTCCTAAATTTTTCTTTGCTCTGACTTCGTACATCCATTCCAGAAATCTCAAGTTAGTTTGCTTTCTTCTGTCAAGTTCATCCTGTTGCAGACCTACCTCCGTTTCAGGCAGGGTATGATCGTTGTGCCAGTTGGTATCATCATCTATAATGATTTGTCAGTCTTGATATTTTCCTACAACCGCCGTACCTGTTAATTTTGGGTTCAACTCAAGTGGTCTTATCTTATTCATCAGTCATAGCCCTTATCATATTGTCTTATCATATCTGTTATAGGCCATTTTGCGGTTCCTCATGCCCCCTCTCATAGTGCTCATTGTCAAAAATTTATTCGGCTCTATTGTTTTATCTCATTCTTTTCAGGCTCATGTCAATCTACTTCCATTATAATGATTTTTATGAGCATCACAGCATGCATATGTCTCTGCATTGGCAATAAAGTCATCCCTGCATTCATTTTGACAAATTTGCATCCATTGAGCTTTCTTGTCAGGTAATATAAAATCGACCAAATATTTTTTGGTAAATGTTTTATACAGAGAGTCCGTGTCCGTCGCCAGTTCCTCGAACTTGTTCTCATCGCAATACTTATGGAAAAAATTGCAGTGTAACTCCAACATTCTGAGTTTGGCATGTTGAAGAATGAAAAAACCTACAGTTTTTAGTTCTCTGCTTTCAATAGTTGATTTCAGCATTTTTACTTTGCTTAATTTTTTCTGACAACATTCAATCGATTGAAAAACTTCTCATTTATTGTTTTATGTGTCTTCTCATCATCGAGATATTTCCTTATCGTGTGTCTGGATCTGTCCATGATTTGATAACCGTACGAGCTGTTACCGAGAAGTTTGATTGTCTCAGCAACAAACCCAGAGTGTCGATTCTCGCCTCCCTCTCGTCGAGCACCAACTACAAATTGAAAAAAGTTGTTGAAGCATTTCCTAGGTGAATACTCAACAAAATGACAAATTTTTGTGCATTGAGTGACACTGAATATTGGTACATTGAGTGATAGTTACATTCGTGTAGAAGGTCTGCGCCTACTTGAGGAGCGCTCCCTTCAAGTTGCGAGCGGACAATCGAGTCTTATCCTGGTTGAAAATGTATTCGATGAACCAGAGCTACATTGGTCGTTGCATAGTTAGTTTGGATGGCTACCACATGATAATCTAACACACGATGCGTGACAAGCACCTAAATGCTGACAGCCTCAGCAAGAAAACTGAATTTTACGAAACATTGCTACAGAAGCAGTCCAAGCAGGCGGAAATCACGGAGAGCTTCTCGTTTTTAGACAAAAACACTTACGAAGCATTTTACCTGATGAGATGTTTGGATAAGTTAGGACAAACTATGCGTGGCACCCTAAATTACCGGTAGAGAAAGTGGCAGAAATTTAAAGTTTATCCAAGAAGGACTCGATGCCCTTGGATCTGTTGCCACGTTCAAACCTGGTTCAACAAGAAGTGTCTCGAATGAACATAAACATTGCTAGATAAAACGGTGAATGTTACACCAGAGGTTATGCGCACGGTGGGTGGATTATTAGAGAAAGAAGTGGCTAGATATGACCCTGAATGGGCAGCAGCCATGGCATCGTTGACGTTTATTGAGAAAATACGGATAAAACCATCAATAAGCCCGCACAACGAAAATGAAAAGGATTGTAGGAAAGTAGTTCAGCAACTAGTCTCCTCATTTCCTCAAATCGTTTTATTGTGAACATCGTACAAGACAAAGGAGCAAGAGATTGGGACTCAGAAGAGTACAGTCACTTTCGACTGACCAAGGACTGATAGAAGTCGAGTCGAGTCCAAACACTTGGAACAAAAAAATTATCCGGGAGTCGGACACTGCAGGAAGTGGAGATGTAGAAGGATAAAACCAGGTGGACAAAGTTTTTTTTCCGAGGAGTTTAACTGGATGAGTAGATCATGTACAAAAGAATCTACTCTGGAGTCATGCTCCACGGTAGACTCATGTGTCGAATAAATTCGAGGAAATTGGAGATTGACACGTACTCAGACAGGAACTTGGTTACGGGATCTGAATTATCGATCCCTCGAGTACGGAAACTCGAGTGCGGGATCTGACGATACACACCTTGCTAGTGGAGACTCGAGCAAGAGACTTGGAGAGGGAGGTGTTTCAAGACACTGATAATGATCGCTACCTATTCGCGAGTGAGAAAGTCTTCGATAACGCAGAAGATGACTTGGAGATGATAGCGGTGCCTGCAAAGGAGAAAGGAGTACAAAATTTTGCACAAATATAACGCAATAGTATGGCATCAACTCTGTCAGAAGGAACTATTATTCAGATCACCTGATCAAATGGACCATCAAGGAATTGATAAAGTGTGCCAGAGAATCTTGAAACGCTTTGAATGGGCTGCAATGAAGAAGGCATGCAAAAAGTGGGTGACGGCTTGTTTGTGATGCTAGCAGGTGAAAGATCCCAGGAATTTACTATTCCGCTTGCAGTGAATCGAGTCGTCCGAGTTCGGTGAAGTGGTACAAACCGATCATCAGAAGATGTGTATGACAGCAGTGGCTATAATCAGGTCTTAGTGATGATCGACCACTTCACCAAACATGCAGAAGCCGCTTCCTGTACAACGGCCTCAGCTGAAGAGACTTACGATCTTCTGATCAATACTTGGATAGACAGACATGGATGCCCGATGACATTCCAGTCAGATAATGGAACTGCTTTTATAGGAGCTCAGGCTCATTCTACGACGTACCCTTTCCAGACGAATGGCTTAGTGGAAAGATAAAATTTGACTCTGGTGTCGATTGTGAGGGTGTACTGTTCCCTATACGTGACTGATTGGGACAGATATTTGCCACAAGTAATGAGAGCTTACAACAGTACGCAGCATTCCACCAAGGGAATTAATCCGCACATGATGTTGACTGGGCATGAAAAGTCTTTCATGCCTGAACTTGTTGCTTTTCACTGGGCATGAAAAGCAACAAGTTCAGGCAAAGCAGAGAAAAAAGTTGGGCAAAAAACTAGCTGTTGCAAAAATTTACTCAGTAGGAGACTACGTATGGGTTTTTCAGAACCTTATCCCACCGAAAGGAACGAAAAAACTCATAAAGAAATGGAGGAGGCCGTTTATGATAACAGCGGTACATCAAAAAGGAAGTTTTTACAGGCTCAGTACTGGCCGCGTTATTGAGAATATTAAGCCACATAACCCGTCCAAAAAAGACTGGTGAATACCTGAAGTCATGGAGGAGGGTGATTACTTGATAATGGACCCTACTTAGGAAGTCAACGAGAAAAACACCAGAAAATACACGATGGGAATGAGGTTTTGGAAGAAGATACATGCCCACCATTGGATCTGAATCTTAACAAGATAAATGAGGCGGATGAAGAAACCTAACCTTATGCAGAAGAGGACTGGGAAAAACCCGAGCAGATAGAGATTCCCAAGCACATGGAACCGGATCTACCCTTTTCGATGCAGACACGACAAATTGGCAGGAAAAGAGCCGCGAGAAAGTATAGTCTTTTGTGGGACGACTTTGTAGTGGACAGGATAGACCTTAAAATGGTAGTAGAAAATCTCTTGGGTCAGGAGGAGATAACGGCGTCACAGGAAGAAGACATTATAGATGATCAAGACAACAAATGACTCGACGCTCTGTCTAAGCCCGAAGAGGAGTTTGACGTCAAACAAAAGCAGTCTTTCCATTAAGAGTTGATGAACCTGCGCGTCTTTGAGTGGTAGAACGAAATGACATCAGACCAAAAGAATACCAGTGTCACGATTCAGGACGTAGACCGCGAGAGCATGAAGTAGGTAAAGAATGACAACCATGATCCAAACTGAGCAGCCCAGGAAGGGCCCTTGTTCATTCCTGCGTCCAACCTCAACTTAATATCCGGCATGCATTCGGCGGGGACGTAGATGGATGTTTTTATCTGGGGAGTGGGATAAGACCTACCAGCACTGAAAAACTGTTTTTTTTTTTAAATCGAAAATGGCAACAGAAACAGGTGATTTATAGGCAAAAATAGATGACGGCGCTAAGAAACCAGCGAAAGAAAAAGCAACGCGTGGACCCTGAAGATTTGGTTTAGTCCCTGGCAGGACTATGAGGTTTACCAGTAGAGAGGGGAGTGAAAGAACTCTCGCATCCGATGTATAACCCAAACAGAGGACGACTGTTTCCTCGAAAGCGGTACGCGCTTATACGCGTAATCTTTTCGAATACCAACAAAGAAGTGTATCTACAGAAGAAGTTTTATTCAAGTATAGGTTAAGTATAGGTTGAGTGTGGTATTTTTATGCGTTATTTTATTAGGGATATGGGCTTGGAAGGATTAGTGACCACAAATGCTCGAACAACAATTTCCAGAAACGATCCAAAGCGTGGACTGACCACTCGTAGATCAGTTTTCAAGATTTCAAACAGAATTTTAGTCTCTTCTGACTATTTTGACTGTTTTCAAAATACGTTTTATTATACTTTGGGAGCAATGTTGACTGACGTGATAGTATTGAACTTGTTTATAGATCCTGATTGATCGAAATTATTTTCTAAACCTCAACCTTTTGCGAATCAATTTATGGAAATCATACAATCGAACTGAACCAGAACTGAAAACTTTGATGAACTGATGGATTAAGCCGAGGACTACGTAGGACCTGTCATAGAAGGGCTCTATGGTTGGCTACTAAAAATAGACTACGCCCATTATTACCCAGAAATAGTCATGATGACGGCTGCTCTGACGAACATCCTAGGGCATGACAGCCGTGGCAGCCCCAGTCATGCTGATGGCAGCTTGGAGCGAGCATGGAATGTTGGACCGCCCGAGCTTGTGAGTCATGAGATGGAGGAATGGAACGTTCTCTGCAAACGACTTCGCGCACGAACATTGGGGGGGGGGGGGTAACGTGAAAACGTACCAGCCTGGAGAGTTGCTTCTCCCAGTCAACCCTAGGCCCGGCTTGAGGAGTGGACATCAAGCTTTCCTCCATGAAATGAGTAGCAAGGCTGTCTCATCTAGCTCGCAGTTGAAAGCTGCAGTGCCAGCCCAGAGAGCCAGCGTAGAAGAATAAGAATTACAGACGAACGAGACAATGGAAGATCTGAACGAGACGAGAGACGAGATGGACCGAGTGAGAAAAACTTTGGCCAGAACTCAAGAAGGTAGAGACATGTGGAGGAGACTAATAGAGGACTGCAACAAAATGCAAGGAGAAGAGATAGAATGCTTGAGGCAGGAGTATAAGGAGCAACCAGAACGATTGGGCATAGCTAAAGCGGAAGGACCGTTACCTGCAGGAAACATTCCCCGTGGGAAATCGCCGATGGAGCTCCTGACACCTCGCGGGCTGAGTCAGACAACTGAAGTTCAACTCTCTACAGGACCTGTTAGAGTGACAATCCCTGACCCAGGCGACACCCTGGGTGATCCAGTTGTAGAGACAACGATGAGGCAGCTGGTGGAAGCCGCTGGTCGAATCCTGGTCTTCATGAATGTGCCAGATTCCGGAGTGACTGCACCCTATGGAACAATTGATGATACCGGAGGTCTCCTCGGAAGTGATAAAGAAAAACAAGAGCTGGAACTGCTTCGAAAACGGGACCAGGAAAAACCAGAAACCTCAGGGAGATGCCGACGAAAAAAATGTCAAGTGAGCTTGACATACAGAAAAACAACCAGATCATGAATAGCGTCACGGGAGTTCCAGACAGGTATAAGCGAGCGTGTTTTAAAAAAAAAAAACTTGAAGTCCGCTGATGAATTTGCAGCAACCACCTCATCGGCACATCTTTTTTGATTTTGGGTGAGAGTCTTGTGAGAGAGTTACAGAATGGAGAACCTCATGGATCACTACGGTGATGGCATTCGAAAGTGCCACAGTAGCCCAATTATATCGAATGGTTGAGGTGATGAACCCGGGCAGAATTGTAGAAGTAATGATTTTTGAAGGCGTCAAAAACAGGTCTAGGAGCTCAGATTCAGAAGAAGGTCAATGGGAAGCATTGCTAATGTGCCTGTTTACTGCGGTGTGACAAAAGTTTCAGTGCGCGATACTGACCGTCTGCACACCAGCATTAAGTTCAAGAACACAGTCTGCTTTGGCAAGAAGTCATAATGAAAAAGTCGTGAGGTGGTTAAAATAGTGCGTAATCTGGCAATTCGCTATGTTGGACGAGTGATCGTGAGGTATTTGAAGCACGAATTGAGAGCGCTGGATCGAGCCAGATTCACCACAGATGGAATACACATCGACAGCCTAAAAGGGCAGGCCTGGATGAACCGTGTATTCTGTGAGCGGTTTGACGAAGTAGAGGTTGAGCTATTTGACCACGGAGCATTGAGGGCCGAGGAAGCGATGAACATGCAGACAAAATTAACCTTTGTGCCACTTACTCTGGAAACATGTCTATGATCAGTCTCAGCCGTGCCACAAATAGCGCAGAGCTCGAGTAAGCAAGAACAGAGGTCAGACGTACTTGACCGACTGGAAGAGGCACCAGCGAGGAGATTTCAATTTCCGACGAAGACTGGGAACAGTCAATCAGACGGACACGACCACAGGCACCTCCAGATCAGAGACGATGACGACTGTGAGAAGGGAAAAGCGACATTCGGATAGGAGTTCCCTGATGTGGTCGAGACCCATACCTTCCCCTTTGCACGTTTATAAAACGAATTTAATGAAACTGAAGCTCCCGAAGGTAAGATTTGCAGCTGATGCAATGAGAGTGCTGAACGGATCAAGATTGTCATTAAACGGACTGTACTAGATTGTAGGAGTGGTCTGGTTGATAGCGGCGAAATTCAACTTTAGCTGTCCGACAGCATTGCAGTTGGCTGACCTCGAGGGACTGCCCTCGAACAACACCATGGTCCTGTTAATGCCAGACCATTGCAAGAAGTACAAAAAAATTACAGCGAGCAAACTAGCGAAGAGAGACCGGACATATTCTTGACTAAGAGAGCACCCACTGGGCAACATGTGAACATGTTCGAAAAGGTACGAGCATCTCTGTTTATGTGAAGGAGAGAGTTTATTTGCCCAAGAGGGTGATCTGGAACGATATGGTAGCTTGAAGCTCAAACTTGATGAGACCATCTTTGCCGCCTATGACAAAGCACATATGAGAATAGCCAAGAAACTAGTGATTGCGAGCTCGGGCTTTGTGAACAGTTCCAAGTCTTTGTTCTGGCTAGATGTGAATATGTTGGCAGAAAAATACCTGGATTGGATGCAATCCCTTTCAAAGGCCATTGCGGTTCAACGATGAAAAGAGTGAACCCGATAACGATTGTTTTTACCGGCATCAACGATCTTTTGCATAGCAGAGACCTCCTGAGCAGACTCAGAGAGCCAGTAATGGTAGAGGCTGCTGCGTGGCCGGCAGACAATGATGTTCAGGAGTCCATGTGCGAGATATGTAAGGATTGAAAGAAGGCGGATTCCAGAAGATAATTCCAAAGCCAGTATTTGTGATATCCCCGGGTTATGCGCATCTCAGGACGGGTTGAATTTCATGTACCCTAAAATTGCGCTCCTCTCCGATGGAAAGTTTGCTGTGATAATACCTGCAACAAATCGAGAAGAGGAAGCGAGAAATCTGAGACCGTCATGAGAGGATTGAAAAGCCATTCGCTACACATGCTAGTGTTGGATGAAGTAATGGGATAGGAGCTGTTCAATTTCAGCAGACAACTCAAGATGAAGCCAGGAATCGAGGACCTGTGGTCCACAGAAATGGAGGTAAAGAAGGACGAAAATAAAAGGCAGAACGCCAAAGAAAGAAGCCCACCTGGAAGCTATGATTTTTCGGGCAAAAAATGGGGCGAACAAGTAGCTGCACTTGGATCCTCCAGTAGCAGCATTAGGCATGGAGATTTTTGATCGGGGTCCACCTCTGGCCTTACCACGCTTAATTCGTAAAAGAAGTAAGCCTGGCGGAGAGCGAAGGAGAGAAGTCAACGGAATTCGTGGACAAGATGAACCATACGACTCTTGCGGCCTTCTGCAAAACTACGGGAGAGGAAGATTTTGAGAGTAAAAATACCATTTTGGAAGGGTTGGGAGCAGGATGGACTGCAAACTTCCTGGCAAAAATCTACCCATGAATTTGTGCCATCTATTATAGGAATTCGTCAGGTGCTATACGATTCTGCCGCGGCGTTCGCGGTCCCTCACCTGAAATTAGAAGATTGCAGGAGGGCGGTGTTGCACCTGAACCCTCATTTCAGTAGTGGACTGGAGTACACTCAATTGGCGCGAACAGAATGCACTGCGTGAAGCGATGAGCAAAGATTTGCTGTTTGGGAAAGTAGCAGAGCCCTGCGTGGCGGCGATGAATTTCAAAAACCACTTACGCCATCGAATGGGTGAAGTGGATAGAGGGAATCTTGAAGTAATCCTAAGGATCTGGAATTTGCGACCTTACCATAAGTCGAATGGCGAGATAACTAGGATTCCTCGATTAATAGCCTCATATCAGAAAGTGAGAAAAAAAACCGAAGACTTGGGCGATCACATGAGGCTACCAGAAGAAATACCAGAATTTTCCCAAATACGGAAGATGTTGCTCGTAGCAGAATCCGTAGTACACACTCCTGCTGAAAGCGTTTGAAACCAACGACAGAAGGATGACAAGGTTTTTTGAGTCGATGGACCCGTGATTTCAGAAACGCTGCCGTGCTGCAGTATACGCAGCTTGCATACGTAATGAGTCGACAAGGAGGAGAATGAGCAATGCAGCAACTCCTTAACCTGGAAGATTCAAAGAGGAGTGGGCCAATTTGGACCTGGTGCCAACCATTATGAGGGGGAAAGCAGATTTGCAGCAGGCTGCAGTGACAGTCCTGACTGTGAGGCCAGAGTTGGCAATAACTGGGAAGCCGCTGACCAGAACTGCTCTAGCGCCATTCGGCTGCGAAGAAGTCATTAGAAGGTACCTGGGCCGTGGAGGCCAGTCAGCAGTTGAGCTAGTCGTGCCGAAGCTACCAATCGAAACCATGAATGATGAACAAGGATCTTCAGGATCGGGGAAGAGTAAAGAGCGAGATGACGAAGAACAAGAAGACCGTCAGCCGGAAGAGCCAATGGAGCAGGAACCTGACCAAGCGGGGAAAGGATGACGACAAAGCTTCAGTAGATGGTGCGTCGAGCCTGGATTTCAGTATCCTGCATGAACACGAATCGGAGACGGTGGCGGGGACGACTGAACAAGCGGAGGATGAAATTCCCCCATTGGAACCTCCCTCAGCCTTCATGAATATAGCTCATAACTTGCCGGAGAGCAGCTCTCCTGGCAAGAGCGAAAGTACGACAAATTTTTTTTTAACAGAATCTCCGCGAAGGAGAAAAACACAAGGCACAGATCGAGTACCTTTTCTGGAAATCCTGCCAGAAGAAGAGTAGAAAGTCCACCACCCTGATTATGAGAACAGAACAGGCTGCGACAGAACAGGCAGAGTTGATTTTATGGGAGAGATCTGGACGGTAGTGCAGTGCTATGGAACTTAATTCATGTTGAAAAAGGTCTCAAAAGACCATTCATACAGGAAATCCTTGACAAATAGCTCATTGATTCCGCCACTGATGAAAGTGAGACAAACTTTCCATTCAAGATGACGCATCATGAAAGCAACGAGGAAGTGTTGTATCTGTCTAGAACTCGGAAAGGGACAGTGCGATCGAATATAATCACCAAAGCAAGCAACTGAGAATGAACATTAAGGAACCTGTGGATCTAAAACTCTTAAGAAAGATCGGTGAAAGCCGAAAGTTCTCGAACTAGGAGCTTAGGCTCACGAAAAAATTGATGGGTCACTGCTGAAGTCCAGTGAATACTGTGGACCGATCAGAAAATCATACCGCTATGTGTCGGGAATTGTTGAGATGGCGTACAATCCCTTCATCAATAAAGACATGCGTGATTGTTACTTCGACTACGAACAAGCTGTGTATACGAAAAAACTGGGACTCCGGTTGTTGAGAAAATCAGTGATAAGAAGTTCTGCCAGTCAGCAAGTCAAGCTGGGACTTGTAATGGAAGACAATGTGACTGCGCCTTCCATACCGAAATCTGACAACAGTGTGGGGTTTAAATTGGGATTCTCGGATGAATTACTGAGGACAAATTTTATGGGAGTTAGGGAATTAATGAAGCCATCATGATGCGTGAGTCTGAATGCCATTTGCGAGCGACACAGGATATACAAAGTCAACACCATCTCTAATTTGATCACTACAGCTTAGAGGAGCAACCGAAAGAAGAATGCGGAGTTGCCTGAGAATTTTTACGCGTAACTTTTTAATGTGTTTGCCGCAGTTCCAGAAAGAAACATGGACGGTTTAAAACTGATACTTGGAAAGAAGGCCATAGGTTATGCTTTTGGGAACTTAAGTGATTTTGACAGACAAAAGCAGAAAGGATCAGCAGCAACGGATTATAATGCGGTAATTGACACTGAAGAATGCGACCAGGGGATGATTGAAATGGAACGACTGCTGGAAGCGTCAGGGAAACGAAATTGGAGAAGCATCATGTTAACACATGATGAGTTCCCATACCATTGTTTGCTACAAACATGGTGGTATCCTGGGCGAAAAAATCTGGTGTTGATCTGGGACTCTGGAGAGCTGCTCTCCACTCATCACAGCCCATAACAAAAGTGATAGTTTGAGTTATGGTTGCGATTAGATGGCTGGAAGCTTCTGTTAGATAGAATAATCGACAGAAAGCACCGACTGAGAAACATTTGGAAAAACTTGATTGTCTGAAATATTTTGATCTTTTTGAGAAAATGTGCAAAATCCTGAACATTTTTATGGAAGTAAATAAACTATGAGCTAGAAGACGACTGATGCCTTGGTTGAGAGCCAACATGACTGCCTGGCTGTTTGAGTATGCTGAAAAGCATATGTCGAAGCACAGCAGTGTGTACTGTTCGTATCAGATGGACATAGGGTAAGAATTTTTCAAGCGAGCTTTCGTAACACACCCGAATACTGTATTCATTGCAGGAGAAAAGAACGTTGAAAATGATTGATTCCGACGGAAAAGAAAGAGAAGAAAAGTCCAAGGAAGATCTGGAGAGAAATGTGACATTGTCTCTTCACAAAAACTTCTGGGAAACAATCTTAGACCCTTTCTCTTGTTGCAAGCAAAGAGTAGAGGAGCAGCAGTGTTGTACGACTGCCTCCAACTGTGTCAGAATGACCACTGATGTGTTGCAAGACACTGAAACCAAAAGTACAGAGTCGATGTCGCAGGAGAAGGAGATGGAACAGTAACATTAGCCGAAAGACAATATGCAACGATTAGAAAATTTAGAAGTTTTAGAACATCTAAACGACGAAAACTTTTTAAAAAAGATGAACAAAGAAGTAGCAAAGATGGAATTTAAAATCTGATTTAACTTGTGTGGGAAAAACTCAAATTAGCAACACGCTAACTAAGCTTGATAATGGAAATTGAACCAGGAAAAAATTATAGTTAATTTGAGTTTGATGTTGCTGCAATTATAAAATTGCACCGAGTTTCCTATTTTTTCTATTCAGGACTAGTAACAAAAAAGTTTCCGAAGAGGAGAAGCATTTTAGTTTGTTTGTTGGCAGGACTGTCCTGCATCCCAACTTTTATTAATCCTAGGAGAAAAAGTTCTAACTAGAGACAATAACACTAGAAGTCAGAAAAAATATTTTATCTTGAGTCATATCCTCAGAGTGCAGATGATTAGTGAAAACGTTAGAAGGCTTTAGCAACGTAGTATAATGCCATTTGTAGCACGTAGTGAGTCAATGTGATGTGGATAAAATTTCTTTTGATGCTCGTTGTAAGTTCTGTTCGATGGCACTACCAATTTGATGAGTTACTCGAAGTTCAATGAGGACATTGACCAGGTCAAACAGGGAGTATGTGACATTCGACCAGAATGACCGAAGAGGCACGTCATCACCAATTTTTTATTTCGAACACTTGATTGGGAAAATTGGTTGTTTTGAACCATTACTAGTATTAATCATTCAATTGAACATCTTCGGAGGTGTTAATTTGGACTTACGAAATAATTTTCAAATTTTGGATTTGCGTGTGCATGACACGTAGCAGTTTTATTTTCCGCAGCAACGGATGTGCGCGAAAATCAGAACGCCGATTGACACAACAAGAAATATAGCGAACGACAGAAAATGTAATCACCAATTTTCAAAGCAGAGCGCTCCGAGTTGTAAAGAATGTACATCTACAATCGTTACTGAGCAATTCCCGAAAATCGGGAGGGCTATCGGGAGGAATTTACTACCCTTTCTGATGGCCAAGAAGACTTCTTTTCGTCCGGATTCAAGAATCCGGAAGGGTCTAGGAGAAGTATTGATAACTATATTTTTACAACTTTTAGCTTTCCGGAATTTCCTGAATTATAACAGTCGCCTACTTAAGTCACATATGAGGTTAAAGATAAATAGGCCCTATAACCATTGGCTCAAGAGTCAGGGACACTATCTATTGTGTTTTTCTACCTCAAGCGGTCGGAGCCAATTCGGTTCACTTGCGACATGAGACTAAAACCCTTGTTACAGCTTAAAGGCCACTGCCAGTACCAGCACGATCTCTAGAATTGAGTTACTAAATTAATATGTAACTCTAGAATAAGTGGGTATATAAGTTTAACTCGAGAAGTTTGTAATGAATTAGTTTTAGCTCACGAAATAAGTTTTTGGTCTGGACCATTGGGAGACTTTCCACCGAAGGATCACTCTGGTCCACTTCTAATATATCTCTTCTTTACTCGCGATCGAGCTGTCTTATTCTGTTAAGAATAAAACAGCTCGATTCTCGTTCGAATTATGTATCGGAAATTGCGAATAGCAATTTCCCGCTGCTATTTTTGATTACTTTCCCGCGATTGTGTTTTGAATCTTCTGATCTTATTTTTTTGATATTTTTAGTTGTTGCGAGAAACTTGAGCATATCATGCTCAATTCGAATTTTTGAATAACTAAATTTTACCCTAAAATCATGTCTTTTGCGTGGCTCAAGGTCAAACTTCCAAAAATGACCGACTGGCATATACTCCCCGGAATCAAGATCGATGTCCTCATCGCATGTCGTCGTCTGTCAGTGAGCATCCAGAATGTTGAGTTCGTCTCAAGATACAGTGCCAGTGGTCATTTACAGAATCTTGCAGCAGATTTAACATTATCTACACCCCAAAATTCACAACCATGCAAAATTGTCACATTATAGCTAAACAGCAATCAATATCTGCATACACCTGCACCCTGAATTTCCGCTTTGTAAGCTAATGATTAAAATTTCTTTTGCTTTACCCTTTCAGAAAATTGTCATGCAGCATTTTGATTTATATAGTAATCATAATATTTTAGTAACAATAACTTTTCATTAAATTTTATTTTCCGTGCCCTGAATAGTGATAGTTTGAGTTATGGTTGCGATTAGATGGCTGGAATTTTCTGTTAGAGAGAATAATCGACAGATGAACCGACTAAGAAATATTTGGAAAACTTGATGCACAGCAGTGTGTACTGTTCGTATCAGATTGACATCGGGTAAGAATTTTTCAAGCGAGCTTTCGTAACACACCCGAATACTGTATTCATTGCAGGAGAAAAGATTGTTGATAAAGGTTGATTCCGACGGAAAAGAAAGAGAAGAAATGTCCAAGGAAGATCTGGAGAGAAATGTGACAAAAACTTCTGGGAAACAATCGTAGACCCTTTCTCTTGTTGCAAGCAAAGAGTAGAGGAGCAGCAGTGTTGTACGACTGCCTCCAACTGCGTCAGAATGACCACTGATGTGTTGCAAGACACTGAAACCAAAAGTACAGAGTCGATATCGCAGGAGAAGGAAATGGAACAGTAACATTAGCCGAAAGACAATATGCAGCGATTAGAAAGTTTAGAAGTTTTAGAACATCTAAACGACGAAAATTTTTTAAAAAGATGAACAAAGAAGTAGCAAAGGTGAAATTTAAAATCAGGTTTAGTTTGTGTGGGAAACACTCAAATTAGCAACACGCTAACTAAGCTTGATAATGGAAATTGAACCAGGAAAAAATTATAGTTAATTTGAGTTTGATGCTGCTGCAATTATAAAATTGCACCGAGTTTCCTGTTTTTTCTATTCAGGACTAGTAACAAAAAAAGTTTCCGAAGAGGAGAAGCATTTTAGTTTGTTTGTTGGCAGGACTGTCCTGCATCCCAACTTTTATTAATCCTAGGAGAAAAAGTTCTAACTAGAGACAATAACACTAGAAGTCAGAAAAAATATTTCATCTTGAGTCATATCCTCAGAGTGCAGATGATTAGTGAAAACGTTAGAAGGCTTTAGCAACGTAGTATAATGCCATTTGTAGCACGTAATGAGTCAATGTGATGTGGATAAAAATTCTTTTGATGTACGTTGTAAGTTCTGTTCGATGGCACTTCCAATTTGATGAGTTACTCGAAGTTCAATGAGGACATTGACCAGGTCGACCAGGGAGTATGTGACATTCGACCAGAATGACCGAAAAGATACGTCATCAACGAGTTTTTATTTCGAACAGTTGATTGGGAAAATTGGTTGTTTTGAACCATCATTAGTATTAATCGTTCATTTGAACATATTCGGAGGGGTTAATTTGGACTTACGAAATAATTTTCAAGATTTCGATTTGCGTGTGCATGACACGTAGCAGTTTTATTTTCCGCAGCAATGGATAGGCGCGAAAATCAGAACGCCGATTGACACAACAAGAAATATAGCGAACGACAGAAAATGTAATCACCAATTTTCAAAGCAGAGCGCTCCGAGTTGTAAAGAATGTACATCTACAATCGTTACTGAGCTATTCCCGAAAATCGGGAGGGCTATCGGGAGGAATTTACTACCCTTTATGATGGCCAAGAAGACTTCTCTTCGTCCGGATTCAAGAATCCGGAATGGTATAGGAGAAGTATTGATAACTATATTTTTTTTAACTTTTAGCTTTCCGGAAATTCCTGAAATATAACAGTCGCCTTCTTAAGTCACATATGAGGATAAAGATAAATAGGCCCTATAACCATTGGTTCAAGAGTCAGGGACACTATCTATTGTGTTTTTCTACCTCAAGCGGTCGGAGCCAATTCGGTTCACTTGCGACATGAGACTAAAACCCTTGTTACAGCTTAAAGGCCACTGCCAGTACCAGCACGATCTCTAGAATTGGGTTACTAAATTAATATGTAACTCTAGAATAAGTGGGTATATAAGTTTAACTCGAGAAGTTTGTAATGAATTAGTTTTAGCTCACGAAATAAGTTTTTGGTCTGGACCATTGGGAGACTTCTGTCGCCACCTTTCCACCGAAGGATCACTCTGGTCCACTTCTAATATATCTCTTCTTTACTCGCGATCGAGCTGTCTTATTCTGCTAAGAATAAAACAGCTCGATTCTCGTTCGAATTATGTATCGGAAATTGCGAATAGCAATTTCCCGCAGCTATTTTTGACTACTTTCCCGCGATTGTGATTTTAAACTTCTGATCTTATTTTTCAGATATTTTTAGTTGTAGCGAGAAACTTGTGCATATTCGAATTTTTAAAAAATTACATTTTACCCCAAATTCATGTCTTTTGCGTGGCTTAAGGTCAAACTTCCAAATATGACCGACTGGCACATACTCCCCGGAATCAAGATCGATGTCCTCATCGCATGTCGTCGTCTGTCAGTGAGCCCCCAGAATGTTGAGTTCGTCTCAAGATACAGTGCCAGTGGTCATTTACAGAAGTTTGCAGCAGATTTAACTTTATCTACACCCCAAAATTCACAACCATGCAAAATTGTCACATTATCGCTAAACAGCAATCAATATCTGCATACACCTGCACCCTGAATTTCCGCTTTGTAAGCTAATGATTAAAATTTCTTTTGCTTTACCCATTCAGAAAATTGTCATGCAGCATTTTGATTTATATAGTAGTCATAATATTTTAGTAACAATAATTTTTCATTAAATTTTATTTTCCGTGCCCTGAATAGTGATAGTTTGAGTTATGGTTGCGATTAGATGGCTGGAAGTTTCTATTAGAGAGAATAATCGACAAAAAGAACCGACTAAGAAACATTTGGAAAAACTTGATTGCCTGAAATATTTAGATCTTTTTGAGAAAATGTGCAAAACCCTGAACATTCTTATGGAAGTAAATAAACTATGAGCTAGAAGACGATTGATGCCTTGGTTGAGAGCCAATATGACTGCCTGGCTGTTTGAGCCTGCTGAAAAGCATATGTCGAAGCACAGCAGTGTGTACTGTTCGTATCAGATGGACATAGGGTAAGAATTTTTCAAGCGAGCTTTCGTAACACACCCGAATACTGTATTTATTGCAGGAGAAAAGAACGTTGAAAAAGGTTGATTCCGACGGAAAAGAAAAAAAAGAAATGTGTAAGGAAGATCTGGAGAGAAATGTGACATTGTGTCTTCACAAAAACTTCTGGGAAACAATCGTAGACCCTCTTTCTTGTTGCAAGCAAAGAGTAGAGGAGCAGCAGTGTTAGACGACTGCCTCCAATTGCGTCAAAATGACCACTGATGTGTTGCAAGACACTGAAACCAAAATTTCAGAGTCAATGTCACAGGAGAAGGAGATGGAACAGTAACTTTATCCGAAAGACAAGATGCAACGATTAGAAAATTTAGAAGTTTTAGAACATCTAAACGACGAAAATTTTTAAAAAAGATAAACAAAGAAGTAGCAAAGAGGAAATTTAAAATCAGATTTAGTTTGTATGGGAAAAACTCAAATTAGCAACACGCTAACTAAGCTTGATAATGAAAATTGAATCAGGAAAAAAATTGTAGTTAATTTGAGTTTGATGTTGCTGCAATTATAAAATTGCAGTGAGTTTTCTATTTTTTCTATTCAGGACTAGTAACAAAAAAAATTTCCGAAGAGGAGAATCATTTTAGTTTGTTGGTTGGCAGGACTGTCCTGCATCCCAACTTTTTTTAAATCCTAGGAGAAAAAGTTCTAACTAGAGACAATAACACTAGAAGTCAGAAAAAAAATTTATCTTGATTCATATCCTCAGAGTGCAGATGATTAGTGAACACGTTAGAAGGCTTTAGCAACGTAGTATAATGTTATTTGTAGCACGTAATGAGTCAATGTGATGTGGATAAAAATTCTTTTGATGTACGTTGTAAGTTCTGTTCGATGGCACTTCCAATTTGATGAGTTACTCGAAGTTCAATGAGGACATTGACCAGGTCGACCAGGGAGTATGTGACATTCGACCAGAATGACCGAAAAGATACGTCATCAACGAGTTTTTATTTCGAACAGTTGATTGGGAAAATTGGTTGTTTTGAACCATTATTAGTATTAATCGTTCAATTGAACATATTCGGAGGGGTTAATTTGGACTTACGAAATAATTTTCAAGATTTCGATTTGCGTGTGCATGACACGTAGCAGTTTTATTTTCCGCAGCAATGGATAGGCGCGAAAATCAGAACGTCGATTGACACAACAAGAAATATAGCAAACGACAGAAAATGTAATCACCAATTTTCAAAGCAGAGCGCTCCGAGTTGTATAGAATGTACATCTACAATCGTTACTGAGCAATTCCCGAAAATCGGGAGGGCTATCGGGAGGAATTTACTACCCTTTCTGATGGCCAAGAAGACTTCTCTTCGTCCGGATTCAAGAATCCGGAATGGTATAGGAGAAGTATTGATAACTATATTTTTTTTAACTTTTGGCTTTCCGGAAATTCCTGAATTATAACAGTCGCCTTCTTAAGTCACATATGAGGACAAAGATAAATAGGCCCTATAACCATTGGTTCAAGAGTCAGGGACACTATCTATTGTGTTTTTCTACCTCAAGCGGTCGGAGCCAATTCGGTTCACTTGCGACATGAGACTAAAACCCTTGTTACAGCTTAAAGGCCACTGCCAGTACCAGCACGATCTCTAGAATTGGGTTACTAAATTAATATGTAACTCTAGAATAAGTGGGTATATAAGTTTAACTCGAGAAGTTTGTAATGAATTAGTTTTAGCTCACGAAATAAGTTTTTGGTCTGGACCATTGGGAGACTTCTGTCGCCACCTTTCCACCGAAGGATCACTCTGGTCCACTTCTAATATATCTCTTCTTTACTCGCGATCGAGCTGTCTTATTCTGTTAAGAATAAAACAGCTCGATTCTCGTTCGAATTATGTATCCGAAATTGCGAATAGCAATTTCCCGCAGCTATTTTTGACTACTTTCCCGCGATTGTGTTTTTAAACTTCTGATCTTATTTTTCAGATATTTTTAGTTGTAGCGAGAAACTTGTGCATATTCGAATTTTTTAAAAATTACATTTTACCCCAAATTCATGTCTTTTGCGTGGCTTAAGGTCAAACTTCCAAATATGACCGACTGGCACATACTCCTCGGAATCAAGATCGATGTCCTCATCGCATGTCCTCGTCTGTCAGTGAGTTCCAGAATGTTGAGTTCGTCTCAAGATAGAGTGCTAGTGGTCATTTACAGAAGTTTGCAGCAGATTTAACTTTATCTACACCCCAAAATTCACAACCATGCAAAATTGTCACATTATCGCTAAACAGCAATCGATATCTGCATACACCTGCACCCTGAATTTCCGCTTTGTAAGCTAATGATTAAAATTTCTTTTGCTTTACCCATTCAGAAAATTGTCATGCAGCATTTTGATTTATATAGTAGTCATAATATTTTAGTAACAATGATTTTTCATTAAATTTTATTTTCCGTGCCCTGAATAGTGATAGTTTGAGTTATGGTTGCGATTAGATGGCTGGAAGTTTCTGTTAGAGAGAATAATCGACAAAAAGAACCGACTAAGAAACATTTGGAAAAACTTGATTGCCTGAAATATTTAGATCTTTTTGAGAAAATGTGCAAAACCCTGAACATTCTTATGGAAGTAAATAAACTATGAGCTAGAAGACGATTGATGCCTTGGTTGAGAGCCAACATGACTGCCTGGCTGTTTGAGCCTGCTGAAAAGCATATGTCGAAGCACAGCAGTGTGTACTGTTCGTATCAGATGGACATAGGGTAAGAATTTTTCAAGCGAGCTTTCGTAACACACCCGAATACTGTATTTATTGCAGGAGAAAAGAACGTTGAAAAAGGCTGATTCCGACGGAAAAGAAAGAAAAGAAATGTGTAAGGAAGATCTGGAGAGAAATGTGACATTGTGTCTTCACAAAAACTTCTGGGAAACAATCGTAGACCCTCTTTCTTGTTGCAAGCAAAGAGTAGAGGAGCAGCAGTGTTAGACGACTGCCTCCAATTGCGTCAAAATGACCACTGATGTGTTGCAAGACACTGAAACCAAAAGTTCAGAGTCAATGTCACAGGAGAAGGAGATGGAACAGTAACATTATCCGAAAGACAAGATGCAACGATTAGAAATTTTAGAAGTTTTAGAACATCTAAACGACGAAAATACAGTGCGTCTCAAGATACAGTGCCAGTGGTCATTTACAGAAGTTTGCAGCAGATTTAACTTTATCTACACCCCAAAATTCACAACCATGCAAAATTGTCACCTTATCGCTAAACAGCAATCAATATCTGCATACACCTGCACCCTGAATTTCCGCTTTGTAAGCTAATGATTAAACATTCTTTTGCTTTACCCATTCAGAAAATTGTCATGCAGCATTTTGATTTATATAGAGTCATAATATTTTAGTAACAATAGTTTTTAATTAAATTTTCTTTTTCGTGCCCTCAGATTTCGTCTAAGTTCAAACTCATGCCCCTTTCCTTTCCCCGCTCAAGACTCAAGAATCGACACTGAGCATCCTGCTCATTTCGTGCTCCTTGCCCTTGAGGTGCTGGGCCCTGATGCACTCGACAGTGTAATCTGCCTCAACAGCTCTTCCTCATCGTCGGAGCTGATCACGATCTCTTCCCAAGCCTTTAGTTGTTCGTAGGATCGCATCCATTCCCGCTGCTCTTACAATCTCTTCGCATGGTTTGGCAAACCCTTCACCTTGGACTCCCTCAAGCAAAAGGAGTTATGCAAGCTCAAGCTCACGTTCTTCGCCAAGTCTTCCTCCAATATTGACTCCTTCGCCTTGGTATTATCTCTAGACACTCTACCAATTCTCTTCCAACCCGTAGTGCAAGAGTCAGCAAGGGTCTCTTGGAGGCTTCCGGCCCTATCTCAGCCAGGAACTGTCGATATTCTTTCTGATGTTTCTTCATGTGATCCTTCGTCACTGCGTATAACCAAAACGTCAACGTCGTTCGAAACCATGGGAACAATCTTATGCGGCTCCACACGTGCCTCACCTCCATAGGTATAGACAATACTTCGCGCGCAGTCTCGAACAACTCAAGCCTCCTGCTGTAATCAATAGCGTGTATCGATTCCGCTGTCGGTGCCCTCGACTCCCGATATTTCGTCACGTTTTCCTCGATCCATCGCAACGCCATCATCAAACTCACTACAAGGAGGGTGACCTTCTGTCGATGATCGGGTAACCCGATTGACCGAACTTCCTCCACGTCCCATATCAAGCAGAAGTTCGATTGCTCCGGATACCACACTGTCTGTGCCAGGCAGTGGCATGGGCATACCCCATGTGTCAGATTGATACTCCGGAGGTTATGTTCTCCCGAAGCTTCCAACACAGGTTCTATCTCAATCATTTTCTCGTGTGTCACATCATTTTCCTCCTTGGTTGGGGCACCGGTCATCGTTTTCCCGATCGTGTTCTGTCTCTCGAAATCACTCGTGTTTTCGCCTTCCAAGCTCAAGAGTTCCTCTCCCCATATCTCACTCAAGTGTTCTCTTTGGTCCCCCGGTACAGCTCCCAGGATCTTTCTCGATAGTCTGTGCGAGTGATGCGACACCGAGCCAGGCGTACGCACTTGGGTAGCGAGAAGGCTTTGTCGATTAGTATCCTCTGACTGGATACCTCCACCATTGACATGTGTAATTTAGTAGCTTCCACACAGGTTAGCCATCACCGATCCCACTAGGGACTTCGCGTTCACTGGCAAACTATAAGCTTCATTCCAGGGAAACCCCATCTCCGCCTCAAGACCAATCTTCCACCCTCTGATGGGTTTCTGGGTTATTTGCAACGCTACAGGCCATGAATCCACGCTCGACGCTGTCAGCAAGTGGTGCTCGGACTCTAGCACTCCAGCGATTGCAAGCTGCACTTCCTTGTGAAGAGTTCCAACGCCGTTGCTATATTTACAGTAGTGCTCGTGTAACACTCAGCCACTATCTGTACCGCGCTCTTTTCCTTCTCTGTGATGTCACACCAAACCAAGTGGTTAAGTCTTCTTTCTGGAAGGACTGTATCCTGACACAGGATCGTCCATCGCAAGAATCCTCTCCATTTCCACACACCAGGCCCAGACAACTACCGGGTTCCATTTTCTTTGCTGATTTATCTAGCTTGCTCGTTGTTTCCTCCGACTCCTTACTATGGGGTAGGATCAGTTTGTGTACCAGATTCAGATTCCCCAAGTCCTTATCCTTCATTGGTGATAGTCTCACTCGCTCCGTGACTTCTTCAATCCAGCTTGCATGGGGATGTGGGAACTCACCAGGAAGGCCTCAGCAACTTCCAAACCGTCCCAAAATTCGTAATCAGCATGCCATTTCCATTTCCCATCTTCAATTCCACCCTCTTGTTCGAGCGCGGCACGCTGATCACTTCTGGAATCATCTCAAGTGTTAGGCCTAGGCTCGGCCTTTCCCTTTCTATCGCGTCATATTGAATAATGTTCTCTTTCCAGAACTTTAACAACTCCGCCACTTCAAAATTCATGTACGCGTTCCCGGCCTCCGAATCCAAGAAAGGGTTGTAAGCTATTCCCATTACTCCAGGTACATATTGAAATTCTCCCCGCTTTGTGGGCTTAGAGTAGTCTTCTGCCCGGGCTAAATTACAATGCACGTCATGCCCCTCCTCGAACTTCTTGTTGTACAACCTCCGTATTTCATCAAGTTTCCCATGGCTCTCTAGAGATGTAACATTCGCCCAAATACTACACAGCGACGGAGCGTAGAAAAAGTACCTAGTAACGACTGGCAGGTGTCAGTTACCTTAATCCTACTCGTTTTTCACCGTCTCGACCTTGCCAGTTGATTTTCTGGTCTGTTTAGGGCTAAGTAAAAAGTTACTATTTTTAGGCCATCAGTCAAACGACTTTTGATCAGCTTTCGGTTACATGCGAACAACCACATAGCTGAGTCTCGGATCCTCAGACTACGTGATTGCCATTAAAAACACGGCTCGAACAACCTATTTTAATATGTTTTTGTGTGACAGTTCTATATTAAATCCATTAGAGATGGATTGACCCTTTCCTCTTTCTAGCTACTCATATTCTAAAATATCAAATTATACCGGTGTTAATTCAGACTTCTACGACATCCAAGTAGCTACAAAGTCAGTTTTATATAGTCCCTTCACATAAAACAGTCTCTGGGGGACCAAGCCTCCGCTCCCGTAATCTTCCTGAGATAACGTTCTTATCTCTTCCAATTTGTGGCACGGGAGGGTTCCGTGGAATATTCCTTCCCCACTGAAGCTTCCTTCTCCACCAATTTCCACTGCTAAGAGTCTTATCGTGTGTTGTTGCCACGATAAGAGGCTTCGTATTTTTCGTCTCTTGTGCGACCGTTTTCCACAATATTTGTCGTTCTTCTGTTTTTTCGTCGTTTTTCGTCAAAATGGCCGTCTTTTTTGTATTTCTGAGAAATATCCACAATTCAATCGAAATTTTAAAGATAAGAATTCTAGAAAATTCCTACCCTCCTTCGCAATACTTTTTCGTTCCTAAAGCCTCTTTTCATTTTATTTCGTGTCGCCGGAAGGTTGCGCTGTGCCATCTGGTAGAATGGCACATACTCCCCGGACAAGTCCCCATCAATGTCCCTATTGATCGCATAACACCAGGTTATCGTCAAGTAGTGTTCCAGTTCTCTATAATCAATCTTACAAATCGCATAAGAAAATGAAATTCATCTACTCCACCTCAACTCACTACGTGTTCACAAATGGCATCGTACTACATTTCACTGCCTTTCAACATTCAGCTTGCTCGTTGTTTCCTCCGACTCCTTACTATGGGGTAGGATCAGTTTGTGTACCAGATTCAGATTCCCCAAGTCCTTATCCTTCATTGGTGATAGTCTCACTCGCTCCGTGACTTCTTCAATCCAGCTTGCATGGGGATGTGGGAACTCACCAGGAAGGCCTCAGCAACTTCCAAACCGTCCCAAAAATTGTAATCAGCATGCCATTTCCATTTCCCATCTTCAATTCCCCCCTCTTGTTCGAGCGCGGCACGCTGATCACTTCTGGAATCTTCTCAAGTGTTAGGCCTAGGCTCGGCCTTTCCCTTTCTATCGCGTCAATTTGAATAATGTTCTCTGTCCAGAACTTTAACAACTCCGCCACTTCAAAATTCATGTACGCGTTCCCGGCCTCCGAATCCAAGAAAGGGTTGTAAGCTATTCCCATTACTCCAGGTACATATTGAAATTCTCCCCGCTTTGTGGGCTTAGAGTAGTCTTCTGCCCGGGCTAAATTACAATGCACGTCATGCCCCTCCTCGAACTTCTTGTTGTACAACCTCCGTATTTCATCAAGTTTCCCATGGCTCTCTAGAGATGTAACATTCGCCCAAATACTACACAGCGACGGAGCGTAGAAAAAGTACCTAGTAACGACTGGCAGGTGTCAGTTACCTTAATCCTACTCGTTTTTCACCGTCTCGACCTTGCCAGTTGATTTTCTGGTCTGTTTAGGGCTAAGTAAAAAGTTACTATTTTTAGGCCATCAGTCAAACGACTTTTGATCAGCTTTCGGTTACATGCGAACAACCACATAGCTGAGTCTCGGATCCTCAGACTACGTGATTGCCATTAAAAACACGGCTCGAACAACCTATTTTAATATGTTTTTGTGTGACAGTTCTATATTAAATCCATTGGAGATGGATTTACCCTTTCCTCTTTCTAGCTACTCATATTCTAAAATATCAAATTATACCGGTGTTAATTCAGACTTCTACGACATCCAAGTAGCTACAAAGTCAGTTTTATATAGTCCCTTCACATAAAACAGTCTCTGGGGGACCAAGCCTCCGCTCCCGTAATCTTCCTGAGATAACGTTCTTATCTCTTCCAATTTGTGGCACGGGAGGGTTCCGTGGAATATTCCTTCCCCACTGAAGCTTCCTTCTCCACCAATTTCCACTGCTAAGAGTCTTATCGTGTGTTGTTGCCACGATAAGAGGCTTCGTATTTTTCGTCTCTTGTGCGACCGTTTTCCACAATATTTGTCGTTCTTCTGTTTTTTCGTCGTTTTTCGTCAAAATGGCCGTCTTTTTTGTATTTCTGAGAAATATCCACAATTCAATCGAAATTTTAAAGATAAGAATTCTAGAAAATTCCTACCCTCCTTCGCAATACTTTTTCGTTCCTAAAGCCTCTTTTCATTTTATTTCGTGTCGCCGGAAGGTTGCGCTGTGCCATCTGGTAGAATGGCACATACTCCCCGGACAAGTCCCCATCAATGTCCCTATTGATCGCATAACACCAGGTTATCGTCAAGTAGTGTTCCAGTTCTCTATAATCAATCTTACAAATCGCATAAGAAAATGAAATTCATCTACTCCACCTCAACTCACTACGTGTTCACAAATGGCATTGTACTACATTTCACTGCCTTTCAACATTTTCACCAAATTTGCACCATGAGGAGTGTCCTAGATAAAATTTCTTTTCTGACTATTTACGTCGTCTTGCCATAAAACTTCTTTTCGCTCTTTGTGATTAAAAAGTTGGGACGTGGCACGGCCACGCACCCGTTAAAATTAACTTAACGTCACTCACCAAGTATGATCAGTTATTTATGCAGTCCTTTCAATATTAAACCTAAGAAACTCTGTGGCTAGGAAAGTTATTGAGTTACTCACCCTTCTCGAGCGAGTTTACTCAAACTTACCATGTCGCCACACAGTGAAATTGTGTCTTACACAAGTTAAAAACTTCAGTCATATTTAAATAGGTAAATATACTCACCTACGTTTTATATATAACAGTTTTCTTTCAACAATTTTAACAATTGTAACAACTTTCAAAGTTTGGTTTGACCAAACTAAATCAAAACAAAAAGTTCAACAAGTTCAATAATCAAAACTTGGTTGATTGGTTCAAGTTTTAACACACAAAGACAATCAAGTTTTTTCTCCTTTTCTTCTCTTCTTTGCTCACGTCTTCACTTGTTCTCTTCGTTCATAATCTTCATTCCATCGCTTCTCCATCCTGATCTTCAGCTTCGCTGTCTTCTAGTACTTTCTCCAGCATGTCCATGGAGTTGCGGGCCGTGCCCCAACTCTCCTGTTCCAACAGCCTCGGTTTGCAACAAGGTAGCAGGTCCACATTCACCTTTTGCTCCCGGTTCCTGCAAAAGCTGTTGTGAAGACATAGGCTCACATTTCTTTCTAGGTCAGCTCTTAAGACCTCTTTCTTTTCATCTTCAGTTACACAAGGCGCTCCAGCTACTCGCTTCACCGCCGTGGTGACCGCGTTTCTGTGCGTCAGGAATGCTCTCTTATAGGCTCCTGGTCCTATATCTAGCTGGAAAGATTGATAGGCTTCCGTGTTCCTCGACATGTGACGCTTCGCGCGTTCATACATCCATGATGTCATCACTGCACGGAACCAAGGCATCAATCTTTGCCTTGACCATATTCTTTCAATGGCTTTAGGTATTCTCAGAACCTTGCAGGTGGTTCTGAAAAGATCCAATTCACGACTCATCTTCACGTTGCTCAGCTGCTGAGGAATCGGCACGGCCGTCTCCTGTTCAGTTGTGTCCGCGTTAGCCTCCAACCATCTCACTGCCAGCATGGCACTAACCACCACGATTGACACCTGTTGATTCTGATCGGGCAACCCCGTAGAGTATAACTCCTCCACGTCCCATACTAGCATCAGATTCCCGCGTTTGGGGTACCACAACGTCTGCGCCAGGCAGTGGCAAGGATACTCCCCATGGGTTCTCACTATGTTCCTTCGGGTCCAATACCCTGAGGCTCCCAGCAACGGTTCCACCTCCATCAGAATTCTGTGTAAGTCGTCTTTCTCTTCTATGGTGGGGAATTCAGTGGGTAACGCTCCACTCGCTTTCTGCTCTTGGAACTCATCCACATTGCCTTCGTTTAATCTCAGAAACTCTTCACCCACTACGTCTTGCAACTCGCCTTCAGATCTCTTCGGGACTGCCCGAAAGATCTTTGCCAACAAATCATATGACCTCTCCGACATTCTGGCCAACCTCATGCACTTTGGCACAGAGAAAAGTTGGTCAATCAACACCTGCTGTGTCCTCTCATCCATCACCACCATGTGTGTAGGATACCTACTATTGCAATATGGTGCGGAGCTTGAACCCACCAGATACTTTGAAGCAGTAGGTTTATGATAAGCTTCACTATCTTTCAGATTCATTTCGTTCTCCAGAGCTTCTCGCCAGCCTCCGATCTTCTGCTCCGTCTGCAATGCTCCAGGGAATACTTCCACGCTGAGGGACGTCACTAGCTCATGGGCACGCTCCAGGCGCTCAAGCGATTCTATCGAACTCGTCATGCTACAAAATCCCAAGGCTGTGATCAAGTTTACATCCGTCACCCCATGACAATCCGCGACTAACTCCATTCCACTCTTATCCGACATGCTCAATCTTCCGTACAATCGTGCCAGTTGTCTATGCTGCTCGCTCAGCGTAATCAGGCAGTGCCCCAAGATGCAAACATGTCCTTCCATTCCACTATGTTGAGCCAAGCATGTGCCTTGCTTCATCCAATTGCTCGATGGACTTTCCTCGGATAGCTCCGTGGATGGGTTGCTCTTCCGCTTCGTCAACCTCATGGCCAGCAGATGGTGTATCATGGACAGATCATGTAAACCCGCGTCATCATCCAGGTCTAACGTGATATCCGCCGTCATGTCCCAGATTAAACCGGCGTTAGGATGAGGACACCAAGAAGGCTTCATGAGTTCCCACATCGTTACTAGACTGGTTTTCAAGGGACCGTCCCAAGAACCACAATCAAAACTCACTTGCCCTTTTAGCTCGGAAACCGAGGGTTTGACCACTCGTTCTTCCAAGATAATTCCCAGCTTGGGTTGTTCCACCATCAGCATTCCAGTTTCTTTAATCCGTTCAACCCAGAAATTGAGTACTATGACTTGCTCATAGTCGAAGTACGCTTCCCTGGTTTCTTCATTCACGAAGGGATTATACGCCATCCCCGGTATGCCAGACACATATTGGAACGACTTCAGTTTTCCTAGTGTTGCAAAGTCTTTTTGTCCCTTGACTGCTTCAATCAACTCCCGGTTCACTTTCAATTCTTTGTTGGAATATCTTCTCACTTCTTCCAACTTGCGATAGCTCTCCATGTCATTCGACTCCTTATTTGATACAGTCAACGGCATATCTTGATATAGTTCCAGGAGTGCCCTAAGGAAGTTTCTTTCGCAATCAACTCCCTTTTGTCGAATGATCTTTATACATTCTCCCAAAACAGGAGTGGGGATACGATCCACCACGAACCTGACAAAGCAAAGGGCATCCTTACGCTTAGCCCATGCTATCGCAGAATCGTCTTTTGAAATCAACGCTCGCAGAGCTTCCATCAACTCCAGCTCCTGTTCCCGTGATTTCGAATCATTACTGGCTTCATATTCCGCCTTCTTGATGCCCATCAAGCACCAAGCCAACCGTACTTGCAGATCGGTTCTCATGCAAGGATGAGCCAGGTATGCTGCCACCGTAGCAGGTGCATGCATCGACTCGTCGAAGAATCTCTGGAGGGCCGCCCTCCAAGAAATTTCTAGTAGTTTTTCTAATCCGATTTCGTTCGCTTCAGAGGACATTACCGTACCGTATTCTTTCCGATTTAAGTTTGAATTCTCCGTAAGCTCTTTCAGATATTCCTGCATGGCTCGCTTCTCGCTCCAAGCCATCAGGTGCCCTCTCGCGGAGTTTCTCGCTTTCAACATCTCCACATAACCCCCTGCTGGATCTCCCATGTGGACCGATTCCGGCACAGTGACTCGACTGTACTCGATCACGTCGAGTTGTCCTTCCAGTTTCAACTTGGTCATGTTGGTCCGCGAGGGCCTGTAATCTTCAAGTCCTCCAGATCCACATTGACTGATGATCTCTATCTCTAATTTAGTGTCTGCCAGGGTTCGTGCTGTTTTCTTTGATCCCACGGCTGTCGTGGTCAGACCTGCCAAGAGCATAGGGGGTATCAGATTCTCTTTTTCTCCCCCTGTCAGTGTTGCACCATCTCCTTGCCCGCTCTCGCCTGAACGACCTGCGCTCGTTAAAAAGGCCACCACTGCGCTGGCTTTCGACTTCACCACTCTCGAGTTTACGGCTCAACTTCCTGTCTTCCCTTTTAGTCGCTTCAGCCCCTTCCTGGCTCGTCTGACAGATAATTTCTTTGCGACTTGCTAATCATCGGCACTGGGTTCTGTTACTGACTCGGTCAGAACATCCGACTCCATGGAGTTCACTATTTTTCCCAGGACCTCACGCATGATGGGTTGGTTCAATCCCACCTTCATTATGGATTGCGTCCCATATCGTCGTATCACGTCCCATGATCTTTCCATGAAATTCACTCGGCTCCAGGTTGCCCCTGTCTTGCCTTCTAATTCAGTTTGATATCTCTCCCATTCCTCTTCCGGTAGCGTACTCAGGAAGGATACCCTCATTGATTCCTCGATCTTTCTCCTCCTCGGTGACTCATGCAGCAATCTTTGCGGATCCCTGCTTCTGCATTCTCTCGCCTGGCTTATTGGGTCCATCGGGGATAAGTCGGCCGACGCCTCCTTTGTAGGGGACATGAAAGACGATGTCGTCATTAGCAATAGACTCCCATCGACTTCCCAATCGTCGTCTTCACTGAACCGGTATTCTAGCAAGTCTCTCTCCAACGCTCCTAGATCCGTCTCACCCGGTTTTCCCGTCTTTCCCTCGATGTCGTTATCGTTATCGTCCTGATCCATCAATTCATCATCACCTGCATCAGGTTTCGGCTTGGGTCCTGAAGGGCCTTGTCGTGTGTCTATGCCCGAGTCCGGCCGAGCCGGTACGGTCATGTCTCCTGCGTGATAAAACAATTCATCGTTCACCAGGAATTCTACGGACTCCTCACCATGTGGTTCCAGGTCCTCTATCGTTATGTATGAGCCTCCTCTGCTCTCCCTTACCACTTCCAGCATCACTACTTTCGCTTCTCCTGACCACTTCAGTCTTGATAAATCATCCGTGGGAGTATACACTTCGTTCCACATTTCAGCCGAGACCTCTGGTCTCCTGGAAGGTAGTGCCTTCATCTTTTTCCTACTCCAAGCATCAGGAAATGAGACGTCAAACGTGTGCGCGGCTGCAACATTCCAGCTGATGAAGCGCGGCTCCATCCCTTCACTCCACTTCAGCATTCTCTTCTCCGCATCACGAGCTGCTCCGATGCGAGGGGCAATGATGGGAGATGTGGCTCCCAACAACATCCTCCTTATCGGTGGATATCGAGGGCATTGGTCCGGCAGCGGCCTGGACCCAGAAAGCCACGCTTGCTGGTTCTCTTTCGCATGCGCATAGGCCTCTGGTAAGAGTGGGACTCCCATAGCCGCTCCTGTATCCTTCACTACTGGTCTCAAATTCCAAAGCTTCGGGTTAAACTGGATGTGAGAAAGGTCCTCACGGCCCATTCGGCACTTGAAGTGGTTGTTGAAATCCATCAACACCCAACCTGGCTCAGCTATTCTTCCGAACAGCCTATCGTCGCTGGCCAGCCCTCTCAGCTCCCTCTGCTCTACCCAATTCAGTACGGAACAGTCCACAACTGAGACCAGGTTGACATACAACACAGAATTCCTGTATGCCTTGACTTGCACGTCCGGGAACGCGAAAGACATCACCGGTCCATACACCACCGTGACGAATTCCCGCAGTCCGTGAATCAGAGCCAACGGGTCGATCCGCATCATGACAGCCAAGTCTGTCAGCAAGGGCATGCCACAATACTGCTTACATTCACCCGCATCCGTCGCCACCTTATCTTCTCCCGTGACGCTTCTGTTCTGTTGCAAGATTTATTGGAGCAGGAGAGTCCTCCAGTCTTTCATCTTCCTGAGCAAGGCGGTTTCCAACTGTGCATTGAACTCACGACTTGGTCCTTGAAGTTGTTCAGGGTAACGCAACAGCACAAGCAAATCACCCAGTCGACCGTAGGTCATGGCAATCAGAGTCAGGAGTCAATCCAATCTCAAATCTGCCAACGCTTGGGTGAAGAGATTCGCCGGTCCCTTCACGAAATTTTCATCACCAAATGTCACGTATAGGGCTAATATCAGGTCAATTGACAACTTCCTGATGTCTTTGACGAAACTCGCGATCAGGTTCCGGGATGACCTAGGATAGCACGTCGACAGGAAGGATGGCGTCCATCCCATTCCCATTCCACCCAAGATGGCATCCGATCGTTCATACTGTGCCCTCGTGGCTAGCACGTCAGCTTGGAACTTGTCCAGTGACATCGTGTTTACGTCCTGCATCAATTTCAACATCATGCCCCCAGCTAACTCCCGGGCATCCAACAAGTTCTTCAGATACACGTGTATCTCTTTTATCACTGCCGGCGCATGCTCGAACGCGTCCTCACCCAAGGTGCACAGCCTTGGTGACAAGTACAACCATACGTCATTGTGCGGCTTCGTGCGCAAAGCCATTGCCACGAGATCTTCTTCCGCTCATGTCATGTTCTTCCTGACTGTCCTGCCCTGCTCATTCTCGGCATGATCCATCTGTCTGAACCAGAGATCATCAGCCACCTGTTGTACTAACAGATGATCGTCATCCACCCCTGGTCTTAATTTCAGCAATCTGGCAAAGTTGGACAGCTCCAATCCCAGAACCTCATATAGCACCAACCGAGTTGTGCTACAATCTTTGAGCCCCTGTATGGCATAGGAAATGTCAGCCCAAACGGCGGGAAGCTCAGATCGGGACGAGTAATAATTGTCTGGGTCTACTACTCTGTTCGGGGCAGGAATTATCACGTTGAACCTCCCCTCTTCTATCGTTGTGACCATTGTGTACACGAACTGAAAGGGTTCTGGCAATGCAGCGTACCCTGGTGACAACACAAAGACCACCTTCACTACATTTTGGGTGAAACGTTGTTTTGCTGCTGCTTCTACCTCAGCCATCGCCGAGAGCAATGTCATTATCGCCTCCCCTATGACCTCGTTGCTCGGGACCGACCCATCCGTCAGACGTGTCAACAAGCCCCTGCTTTGCAGATAATCATTTGAGCCGGCAACCACTATCACCTGCGGCTCCATGCTGACCACCCTTCGTACACTTATCATCATACCTATTGCCTGTCCCCAGTCCAATTTAGGCGCCGTCAAGAAAATCACGTCGGACCAGAAGAGAGAACGGGGCGTAGAGAGATAATCGGAACTGGCCACAATCAGATACTTTGCAGCTTTCATCTCCAAGGGATCGTAAGCTGCAAACAGGCCGTCGCCTATTGGGGCCTCCAGTTTCCCATATCTCTTGTCATCTCCATCCACCGTGTTCGTTCGGGGGTAGTCCCTTGAATACTCGCCAGGCGTATGACCGGGTGGTTTAGCAAACTGCCTGTACATCTTGTGATGCTTGTTATTGGGCTTGTTCTCTGCCTGAAACTTGCCCTTGCGAGCAGTTGGCGTCAGTTCCCGGGCTCTCTGTCGGACGTCTGTAAAAGACCGGGTGTTCAAAGGTCCAAAGGTATTGTCCTGAGGCAACCCATTCAAGTCTGCCTGCCGGAGCGCAGTCGTAGAGCTGAACTGCTCCTGCTCGGCTAGCAGCCAATCCACGCCCGGTATCCGAAATAGTCGCGAAACTGTGGGACTTTCTCCGCCAATCATTCTCATCGCGTCCTCCCGACACGTCAGGGTGTTCATGTTCAACTTCGCGGACATGTCCGTCTTGTACTGTCCCCAATGACTAGGGTCTGATCGGTTCCAAAGCAGCACGCTGCCTGGTTCAACTCCCTCCGCTGGCACGACGCTCGTAGACGGTCCTGCTGCTGAAGCAGGGTTTGCCGTGGCGGGCGGATCGTTCCTCCTAGACACGGTCTGGGAGTTATTCCTGTTCTGAACCACTGATCTCCCGAGTCGGCTTTCGAGCGGTTGTGTTCTGTGAGGAGGAGCAGTCCCTAGCCTCTCTCTTACGTTTGAGCTCGGAGCGATGGGTGTGGCTGCAGCCGTCTCCATTGCCAAGGGCCCTAGGCGGTTGACGAGGGATTCGGGCACGCTTGCCCTTATTCTACTTCCTCCGGTCGAGCTGGTCCGAGCCAGAGAACTGGTCGCCCTCGACTCCTGCTCCACTTCCCTCAACTGCGTCTGAAATACATCATTGACCCAGTGTCTCCCTCGTTGGGTGTTGAAATGTATTCCATCTCTGGTAAGCGCGATGTGATCAATCATGCGTAGCATGTTCTCGAGATCCAGAAGTCGCAGCTCGCCAGGGTTGTTTCCCACCAGATTGCGGATCATTTCATTCCACCGTGTAACGTTGCCATTCATGAAATCTGCCACTGTGGTGCCCACCAGCCGGTTTTGTGGTATCGTGCACAGCACCACAAACCTGGGCCTGTACTTCTCCTTCAGTTCATTCAGGAGGCATACCAACAGAGGCTCCCACTTGCTCTCCGGAGTCACTGGGGCTCTCGAGACGTCGTTGGTTCCCAGTATTATCACCAGCGTATCCAGGTGATCCTCGCTCTGAAATTCCATCATCTTGATGACCTGAGCCACTGAGGCTCCTCCAAAGGACAGAGTGGTAGTCTGACCATAGACGAAGATCTCATTCAGATCACTCACCAAACTGTCTCCTATGATCAAGTGGCGACTCCCTGGGGGAATTACCTGGTCGCTCGTAGCGGGGTTCCAGCTCATGTCATTCAGGCAGGCTCGAGGATGCTCCGCAGCTACTTGCGTGAACTGGTGACGTGTCATCAGATTCTTCCTAACGTCTACCACGCGGGACTTTTGAAAGGTTCTGCCATGCGCGGTCCCGAAGGACACTACCGTGCGGGGTGCTCGCTCCGAGCTAATGGATGAATGATCACGACGTTGGGAAGGAACGATCCTACCCAATGTCCGCCCAGTGGTTCGGTTGATCTCATCCATTGATGCTCTGGCCACTTGGTTGAACGATTCTTGGAACTGAGGAGCGAGGTAGGTGTCAGAAGGGACCGGTATCGTGTTCCTTTGACTGGAAGCAGACGGTTGTGTCTGCTGAGGAGCCTCGGGCCCTCTCGATGCACGTAAATCCAAAGCCTCGGGCCCTCTCGATGCACGCAAATCCAAAGCCTCGGGCCCTCTCGATGCACACAGCTCCTGTACTCTTCTCCTGGGGCATTTGTCGCTGGATCCCTCCGATGATTTCATTGTCGCCAGAACTTCCTGTGACACTCGGCTCACCTTCGCCATATACAGCTCCTTCAGGTGCTTTATTTCATCCTCCTTGTAGGCCACCTGCAGATCTTCATATTACTTCTTCCATTCGTCTCTTTCTCGAGCTATCGCCCTATACTCCTGGAGTTCGGCAGACAGCTCGCTCTGATCTCTCTCCTTCTTCTCCAGCGTCTCGATCGTCTCCGACGTCTGGATCTCTGTTTCACTCATCCTCACTCTCTTCGAAGGATGAGCAGCTGTTGGAGAGTCGACCGAATGTGACGGGCCTGGCCCATCACGTTGTCTCTTTGCTCCGATGAGTGGCTGCGCAGGTTGGACGGGTAAGGGCATCTCACCTAGCCGGTGGTCCCTCTGTTCACCTAGTCCTGGCTCACGAGCCAGGTCGTGGCCAGAATTTTCTCCACGCCTCCATCTCATCAGTCGGTTTCGACCTCTCTCAGCGGTCCCGGACTCACCGAAGGCCAACATCAACACGACTTCCGTAGGGCGATTCCCTCGACCCTCTCGTCCTAATGCATTGAGGAGCGCGACCACAAACATCGCCAGCCCCGGGTCTTCTCTTGTAAAATCACAATCGATCAGCCGCTGATAGATCTCGTCTAGAGTCGCTCCTAGACTCGCTGAGAGGAATTCCATAAGTTCGTTCGTGTCACCCATTTCTTATCGTGTTGATTCTTGCTGTCGTGTAGTTTCTTCCTGTCTCGTTTGATTCAATGAATTCAATAAACAATTTCTGATCAATCAAGATCTAAAAAACAAGTCGCGACTTAAAACCATCATTTTTGGATACAACATCATTCAACTCTTTAAAACTCTCCATTGAAATTCTCTTCTTAATTCTGATTTAAAAATTTAGCACCAAGGTGGATCGTCCACCTGTATCTACGTCAGGGTAGCACAAATGAGCGCTGTCACCTTGATGACCTGGAGTACTCTAGGTCTTTCATGACACGAAACATAAAACATATCATAACAATAACATAACACATAAACACATAAACATCACACATCTATATTATCACATAGAAACATAATCCCTAATATTGTACATAAAACCTAACCTAATCTAAAACCTGACACTAATTCTTATCAAGTAACTTAATAAAAACCACTTATCGCCAAACGCAATTCCTAGCATATGCTCAGATAGTATTTTTTATGTAAGTAAACCTCTATGTCAGTTTCTGAAAATATCACATGTACAAGTGCGTACAACTCTCTCGGATGTAGCTTTCCCCTATTAGGATCATATCTGGTAACGAGAGAGAGGTCACTCCTCTCTCAACCAAAAAATCCCTAAGTCGAGTCAAGGCCAATACCAAGCTCTTTGGATCTACGTGTTGTCTATCAGTGGCCTTGGTAACCAGGAAACACAAATATTTCCCTGGTATCTGTGATGCAACAGGGGGCAGCGCTATCATCCCTCCCACACCAGGCCTCTGTTTCCATAAAAATTCGATTTTCTTATACTCTCTTTTGAAATCAGCCGCTAGTGCTGTTTTGAAGCTTACGTCCGCTGTTATCGCTATAGCGCACGTGCGTTCCGTGAGTATGAAATCGCTGTCCGTTATGACGATATTGTTTGAATAAGGTTCGGTAGATCAAAATACGATTCAAAAATTCGTCCAAAAGGTGGTTTTTTAGCATTCTCGCCCTCTGTCTCTAGTTCTCCGGTTTGTCTTGCCGATTTCAATTTTTTTATTATCAGATTTTCGGTGTGGGTGAGTCCTACCCCCACTCCCCGGACAAAAACATCCATCGACGTCCCCGTCGATCGCCCAAAGTCTAAGAGATCGAGATTGGATTGTGGAACACGTAGACGACCATCTGGTGCGACCCAGTTGGACTCAGTATTGTCATGACTGATGTATTTTATGTCGTCTTTATCGACGTCCTGAATCGTCAGAATCGTCTCTTTTGGATCTGTCGGCAGATCATGAAGCCATTCGAGCACGCGCAAGTTCGTTAGTTCTTGCTCATGCGTCTGTTCCGCTTCTGGTTCGAACTCCACTTCCGGTTCTGATCGATCGTCGATCCAATCTTGATCCATATCATTCACCAAGTCGATTTCTTCTAGCATCGCCACTTCGTCCAGTCCCACTAGCGAGTCCATGACGTCACTTACAACTATCCTGTCTACGACGAAATCCTCGCCGTAAGGATTGTATTTCTTCTTGTTTTTTCCTCTCTTGCTCTGGCGTGTTTCCATGGTGAGAGGAAAGTCAGGCTGTATTCCTTTGTCAATTTCGATTTGTTCCGGGAAGTCCCAGTCTTCCTCGGCATAAGGTAGAGATTCATCGTCCACCTCTACTCGCTCGGTCAACTCGAGATCCAGTGGTAGGTCGTAATCGTCCACCACCTCATTCCCGTCGTTTTTGTCGCGAGTACCCCTTTCATTCACTTCACAAGCAGGATCCACTATCAAACAGTCTCCCTCTTGCATGTCCGCTGGGATGCACCCATCCTCTGACGAGGCATTGTGTGGTTCGATATTCTCGTAATGAGCTGCTCTTCCAGTGCTCAATCGATAAAAACGACCTCCTTGGTGCACCTCTGTTATCTGAAATGGACCACGCCATTTCTTTAATAATTTCTTAGTTCCTTTTGGTGGAACCACTTCCTGGAACACCCAGACGTAGTCGCCAACTGAGTATCAGCTGTCCTTTTGTCAAACCTCTTTTTTTGTCTAATTTGCGCCTGTTGCGTATTCCTCCTGCATAAGTCATTGAGATCCTGCTGTCTTCTAATAACATCCCGCACGTACGTTTGCGGTGCTGTCCTCTTCCCCTCATATTCAGGGTAGAAAAACGTCAACGGGAGCGCTTTTTCATGACCCGTTAACATCATGTGCGGACTTATTCCCGTGGTGGAATGCTCCGTACTGTTGTAAGCACCCATCACTTGCGGCAGGTGCTTGTCCCAGTCATCCATGTAACGCGAGCAATAGACTCTCAGCATGGATACCAGTGTGCGATTTTGCCTCTCGACTAGGCCATTCGTTTGCGGGTGATAAGTGGTCGAGTGGGCCTGCGCTACCTGCGACCTTTTCATTAACTCCTTCGTGAGATCACCCACGAATACTTTGCCATTATCCGATTGGAACGTGATGGGGCAGCCATGCCTCGCTATCCACACATTTATCAAATGATCGCATGTTTCTTCCGCCGATGCTGTCATGCAGGGTGCTGCCTCCGCATACTTCGTAAAATGGTCGATCATTACCAGCACCTGATTATAGCCCTTTGCTGTCATGCTGATTTTCTGATGATCATTTTGCACCACTTCGTTGAAACCTGACGACTCTATTGACTGTAGGGGGAACCTTAGTTTCCTGGGATCCTTCGCCTGCTGACATGACAGGCATGCGGCGATCCACTTCTCACAAGCCTTCTTCAATCCCGGCCATTCGAATCGTTTCTGTATCCTGTTATACACTTTGTCCACGCCTTGATGGCCCATCTGATCATGTGAGCGAAAGAGCAATTCGGTCTGGTACAACTGTGGTAACACTATTGAATTGTATTTATAGAGGACCTTGTCCTCCTCTTTTCGTTTGCAGGCTACGATTCCGTCCTTGTTCAGGTACAACAAGTCGTTTCGCTTCAGGTAGAATTGCTTCAAGATCTTGTAGCTGTCTTCTTCCAAGTCTCCCTTGTCAGGTGATCCATTCTCGATCCATCTTTTCAGACTGCTCGTCATTCTATCATTTCGTTGAGCCCTTAGGAGATCCGACAGCCTGTACCTGGCTTTCAAATACGTCTTTACCACGTTCATTTGCCCACTCATTATCTCCGGAGCATGAGCATCGTCCATCAACTTGACACACCATATCTTTTTCAAAGGCGTCGCTTCCTGGACAGATGGTTCCAGATTGGTACGGACGACCGTACCATGTGGCAGCAATCTGGTTGGGCGTTTCGAGACTGCTATCAGCTCGAGCTCGTCTGCGGCATTATCTACCACAGTGCCCTCTTCATCTGAGGTGTATCTGTCCCTGTCTGGATCCTGATGCGTTTCTAGGTCCAGCCCGCGCTGCTTCCAGTCTACCAATAAGGAGTGGATTGCGATCTCTGACATATCGGAATTGGAAGTTGTTTCAGATGTGTTGTCCCAGGACTGGGGCCTCGAGTCAACACTTGAGTCGACTGATTCCCCAACATCATATTCCAAGTTGTTTGAGATGTTTCTCGACTCCCCGGACAAAACTCTGTCCATTGGTCGCTTCGAACCCGACTCCCCGGACAAAATTCTGCCCCTAGGTGGTCTCGTCAACCTCTCCCCGGACAAGTCGTCCTGCACGGGCTCAAAGGTGTCTGACTCCTCAGACGAGTCGTCCTTGACTGGCTCGAAGGTATCAGACTCCCCGGACATTCTCCGTCCACGGACGAACAATCTGGGCTCGGCTCGTATTCTTCTTTCGCATCCGCGAAATGCACTCTCCTCGCGAAGCTTGATTTCGACTTGATCCTAACTTCCTCAGTAGCTTGGGTCTGATTCAATGTTCCATATTCAGTGAACGAAGTTCTCAACAAGACCTCCTTCGGCATCGAGCTCGAGTAGTATGCATCGAGTAGTATGCCCGATATCGCAACCACTGATGCATCCGTGTCCAGCACGAACATCCCCTTATCTGTTGGCATTCCGAGGACCGGTGCCTCGCAAAGTTCACGTTTGACGTTTTCAAATGAAACTTGTGCCTCATCAGTCCAAGTGAACTTTTTGCCCTTGTTTCTCATCAACCGATGCATGGGGTATATTTTGTCAGCATACCCCTTGATGAACTCTCGATAATAATTAGCGAATCCCAAAAAACTCATCAGCTGGGTATCTGTTTTAGGCGCCTTCCAGGTCAGCACCGCTTCAACCGCTTCAGGATCTGGGCTCACTCCATGTTTGTCCACCAGGCGGCCCAGATATTTTATGGAATCTCTGAGGATTTCACACTTAGAGGGTTTACATTTCAGACCCGCCTGCTTCATGCAAGAAAACACCTCCTCCAACCTCTCTATGCGGTCTTCTAAGGTTGGTGTTGCAATCACGACATCATCAACATAACACATGATGAGATTCCCGTATTTCTTAGTGACGCTCGTGAGTGCCTGGGCCATCAGTCGCTGGAATGTGGCCGTCGCGTTGCACAATCCGAACGGCATCCTCTTCCACTGGAACAATCCCAGCTCGCACGCAAAGCCTGTTTTCTCTCGATCTTGCTTTCTTAGTGGCACTTGCCAGAACGCAGAGCCCAAATCCAACGTCGTGAAGAACTTCGCGTCTCCCAGCTTGGATAGGCTCTCATCGATGCAGGGAATCGGGTATGCATCCTTTATAGTCAATGCGTTCAGATAACGGAAATCACAACAAAATCTGAGTTGTCCCCCTTTCTTTTTCGCCATGACCACGCCACAGTCCCACGGGGACTTCGACAGCTCGATCATGTCGTACTCCATTAACATCTCGATTTCCTTCCTACACGCTTCGGACTTGTTTGGGGTCATTCTTCTCGCCCCTTCCCTATGAGGTACCGAGCCCTCTTCTATCTCAATCTCGTGTTCTACAAAATTACAGCAACCTATGTCGGCCTTATGTTTCGAAAAAATGTCTGCGTTCCGACTTAGCACCACTCTGAGCGAATCTAGTTCCTTGTCTGATATTCTACCCTTCAAATGTTCTATCTCAGGTAGGACCGGCTTATTCGCTGCTAAATCTGTTTCTGTCGGCCTTTCAGGAAAGTTGGAACAACTAGACACCCCATCATCTGTTTCCGACTTCATTGAAAACAATTTCCTAGAAGATTTCAATTCATTCACTCTCCTCATTATACATTCTTGGTTCGCATGCAATGGACATTTAGTTACATCAAACTTTTTCAAGTTCTCCACACTCTGAAAGTCTGTGTTCAGAGGCAAAGCATAGCCAAGTTTCTTTCCCCTCTGTATTGTCACTGTTGTTGCTTCTGTGTTCAATAACACACTCACACACAGTCCGCTCTGAGTGAGTGAGAAGCTTCTTCCTAAAATAGCCGAGCTTTTACTGTTTCGATTTGGTACCAGACACACCTGTCTGTCATTGCTGAGTTCATTCAAGTTCCTCACTACGGCTTGGTTCGGTTTTAATCTAACTTTCCGATCCAGAAAAATCGGCACCTTGGCCTGGTTAATTAAGATCTTATTAAGGGGTCTCTTTTCATACTTTCTCTCAGGATCCTTGATCCTAATCAACCCGTCATTGAGATCGATCGTGACATCAAAGTTGCGCACGAAATCCCTTCCTAAGATGAACTGGTCTGATTCGTCCAAATTCTCCACTACTAGGAAGCTCATCCAAAGATGTCTTCCTCCGAGCTGCAGTGAAATGATCGGGGTTCGTCCAGTCACATAGATCGCTCCCTGATTGGCAGCTGCCAATCTGATGTTTGTCGGTATGAGATCCGACCTTTCGAAACCCATGTCGGTCCAAGTTTTGACTGGCATGACACTAACCACTGCTCCCGTGTCTAGCAGTCCCTTTACTGAAGGTTGTCTGCCTTGCACGTCCAGCACGTGTGCGGCCAGATCGGCCTCGCAACCTATGTGCACCGCATCTTGTTCGAGCATCGCGTTGTGTCCGATTCGTCTAACCTTCAGCTCCTCTTGACCAATGTATGTCCGGCCAATCTGATCGTTCGCATCAGTTATGTGAGCTTTTGTGTAGATATTGATGCCATCCACATTCATTAGGATCGGGTAAGGGCCATGGACATCGATATAATGTCCATCCACTTTCATCAGCCTCGGACCTCCCGTTGTGAGCAGCGCTCGCACTGCCCTGGAGTCCAGTTTGGGATCTTTCTCCTTCAGGTAGTCGGCATAGATGCCCAGGTGGACTAGTGTAATCTCGGATGGTTCACTCAAGTTCTTGACCACCTGGTGCCCTGCGACTGAGATAATGGACATTATTTTCGTCCCCTCCTTCGTCATGCCAAAAGTTTTACCAGATATAACGTTCAGTTTCAGTCCCTGTTTCCTGGGTTCCTCTTTGTCGTCTACTTTCGTCGTTTTACCCAGAATATTAAAATATTCTCGAAGATCTGTGCTCTCCAGCTCCGACCTTACCCACTGCTCCACTTCTTTCGTGGCAAGGTCCTGTTTGACATTCTGCAGCGCTGTCCTTGCCGCCAGGCCGTAATCCACCTTGAGTGGGCTAGACGACTCTGCCTCCAGGTTCGAGGCTACCACCTCATCAGGCAGTGTCTTCACCTTCTTCGTCGTAAAGGTGCTCGGTGTCGTCTCCTTTCTCCGAGACTCAGCCTCGTTCATCAGACGTGCTCGACTGGCCTTGCCACCCGAAAGCGCCTCTTCGTGGCGGGGATGTTTCGCGTATGCCACTGCATCCCAAAATTGAGTACAATCCGACTTGAAGTGTCCCTCCAAATTACAGAAGAAACACCTCGGACCATATTTCATGATGAGCCCTCTGACATACTCTTCGTGATCCTTGTCGGTCGCATCGGCGTCCTCGAGAAAGTAGCCTATCGCCTTCATGTTCTGTTTGTATGCAGAACACGCGGAAACGTGATGGTCCATCGAACCACAATTCGCACACGATCTCCTCTTATCCATGTCATCGCGAGGTTTGTACCAACTGGAATTCGCACCAGTGTTTGTCCCGCTATAGTTACCATAATTGCTGTAACGGTTTTGCGCCCTCGGCTTTATGAGCAAACACTCGCGTGACTTCATGCGCAAGTCATCGGGCGTGGGTACCTGGTCAAGTGACAGGGTGAAGTGTGTGGCCAACATCGTCTTCAACTCCTCACTCCTTACTCCGTCCATGAACTTCGAAGCAATCGCCAAGTTTCGCTCGGATATTCTCTCATCGGGATTGCTTCTCCTCCTAAGCAATTCAAGGTCGTCCAAAAATTTATCTATGGATTCGTCATCTCTTTGACGCCTCTTTTCGAACTTCACCATATCCTGGTGCCCTTGTACTCCAGAGCCGAAACGATTCAGCAGGATGTCGAATATCTTGCGAGCGCTGTCTCTCTCATTGGCTCTTTTCGCCATTACACAACTCAGTGCAGTACCCTCCAGGTTGCTCGTTAGCGCGCTGCACTCTTGTTTCTTGGAGAGACTCTCTTCCTCAAAGTGTAACTTCATCACCTCTATCCAAGTATCAATGCAGCCGTTGGACTTGTCTTTGTATGACTTCGGCTTTTTCAGTGTCCTTCTTGACCTTTCTCCTCTCTCGGTTGACTTCGAGAGTTTGGTGATGAATGTTTCTAGAGATCTGTTCAGAGGCTCAAACATCGAAGCATACATCGTCGTGTCCTGTGAGACTGTAGTCAGATCTGGCACTGAACTGACTTGTGGCATAGTTGGCAACCTTGTCTCCGGGGTAGCATCTGCCTCCGGCGGGACTGGGTTCGTCCAGCCAGGCCTCGACGGGGCTGCCCTTGGCCGCTCCTTGTTTCTAGGTTCGTAGTTCGTTCTCGAGCTTTGCTGGGCTCTGGCATTGCTGCCCGTACCATCTCCATCATTCGCATGGCGTGAGCGCTCCCTTTGGTTGGAACGCTCCTGCCAATTGCTCACATTCAGGATCGCGTCAAGCTTCCGCATCATCAAGTCAGACTTGGCATCTAACCTTTTCTCCAGGCTAGTCATCGTGTGGGCGTAGGTACTATCATGATCGTTCAACAATCGCTCGATCTCTTTCGTCATCCTAGCCTCTCTTTCCTGTGACTCCTTGTTTACCTGTGCCAGGCTCTCCGCCAGGCATTGATCGGTGTTGCGAATCAATTGAGCCTGATCAACCCTCGCCTGCGACTTCGCAAGCGTTAGTTCATCTCTCAGATTCTCTCGACCCTGGTGAGCTCTCTCGTCAACCTGATCTATTCTCTTAGTCATGTCCCGTCTCAGTTCATCCAGACCATTCATTACGCCAGTGAACATGTCACTTATGTCGCCAGTGGCCCCAAATGACGGGGTTAGTCCCAAAGAAAATGAGGTCAACTGCGGCTGCAGCCTGGTGCTTGATGACGCACCGCCTTTTTGCTTGCTCATCGACGTCATCAATCTGTCGAACGTTGATGACGCTCCCATCGTTATCCCATCTGACATGGGCCTGGTCGGCGAGGCGGACGACGCCTTCCTGCTCATGTCGTTCCTTGGGCACGGTGTGAAGTTCACATCCGGATGGGTTATCTCCGGGTAGTCATAACTGGAAGATAAACCTTCAGTTCGTAGTGACGCCATGCGCTCATCGTACAAAGACTTCCAACTCTTCTTGGCCTTCGAACCCGGTTGTTCTGCTTGGCCAGAGATGAGTGGGTATTAGCCGAATGTGATTATTCTCCCCTCCACCTATGACTCTTGGTCTCCGATTTGGACATTCCCTTGAATAACACTTCCTCTCGCGGCTCGACCTCGGAACGCTCCGAGGTCTCCTCCGTCCTCTCGACTTCCTCCCGCTCGAGGTCCTCGCTTGGCTCAAAGTCGGGTCGAATAAGCGTCCGTTCTCCTTCGTCAAAGGGGTCCACAAGCGTTTCGCTCGCGGTTCCGGCCTCGGCGCTCCGCCTTTGATCGCCGTCGAGGTTTTTTGTCGCTCCTTAATTTCATTTCGCTCACTGAAAGATCAGGTTGACCTTTAGTCGATTCGGTTTCGGCAAACACGTCGGAGGCGCTGCTAAACGAGGACTGACTACGCCTAGTTTTAAATTTTCGCGTGCTGTCCTTGCTCAGCCTGGGAATCTTAGTAGTCGATCCTAACGAGTCCCTGCGCTGCATGTTTTGTGACAAAAAACAATATTCGTATGATTTAATGGCGATGCACACGTACCGCAAACAAGTTCAAGTTAAATTACTTAACGCTACCTCTTCGATCTCGTAAGTATCAAGAATGTCTCTTAGGTTTCTCAATGACAATCTTAGTGACTCAGCTAGAGTTACACACACAGGGCCTGCTCAGTATTGATATAATGCTAACTCAACCCTGTTGTATAGTATAACAGTATCACAAAATTTTCACAAGATATAATCAACACACAAAACACAATGGATAACCAGATAAGAATATCCTACAGGTGACAGCGACCTTCCGTCAGTATCAATTTATTGCCACACAATTTATCAAGTCACTGCTTTGTTAAAATCAAACAATCTTTGATAAAAAGCAGTGATGATTCAGAAACAGATCAATAAAACTTAGTCTTAAAGAAAAAGACTTCCCTCAATCGGAACGATCCGAAAGAACAAAGCCCAGGACACAGTCTTCTCAAGTGGGTGTGTATTTGCCTAATACACCCACCGATGTCTTCTTTTAGGTGCCCTGCGATTGCCCGAGCTGTCCTACTAAGTAGCTCAAGGCAACCTCTGATCGAAAATTTCTATAGTCTAAGAAAAAGCTCTCCCACACTCGGACTGCTCCAAGTGCACGAGAGTAGGGAACAACTTTTCTTCTCAAGTGAGTGTGTATTTGCCTAATACACTCACCAAGGTCTTCCTTTATTTGTTCCCGGATTGCCCGAACTTTCCTATTAAGTAGCTCAAGGCAACCACACAACCAAAATCACAATCAAAAAAAAAAATTTTGTTCGGGTACTTTTGATACACCCGATCCAGAATCCAAAGTTGATCACAAATTTCCGGGTCAAAATGGGCTCTTATGATCCTAATAAGCACGCCTAATACCCTAATATGATCTTTATTAAATGGATATTTCCTGTCTCCCAAATTGCCACAGAAGGTTTCCTCAAGTTTCTAACAAGTAGGGTTGCTAAGAAGTTTAAGTCACTCCGGAGGGTTACTTCGGAGGGTACCTTAATCACCCAAGTTACTTCGGAGGGTCCCCCTAAACTTACTAAGGAGGGTCAATAAGATGCTTAATATGCTCCGGAGGGTTACTTCGGAGGGTACTTCCAAAATTTTCAAATTTCTGAACCTCACTTAGAAGGGCCCTCAATTAACTTCAGGAAGCGTCAAAACAAGTTAAATTCTCTATGGGGGCTGTCTTAACTTCTTTAGATGATCTCGTGGAAATTTTTTACTAAGGAGGGTTGCTAAGGGGTTTAGCTGACTCCGGAGGGTTACTTCGGAGGGTTCCCCAAAAATCAAGAAAAAAGGTTATGTTACCGCGACAAAGTCTCCAAAAGCGGTCCACCTGACTTAAAACTAGGTTGGCTGTCACGGTCAACCTTCCCAGTTGGATAAAAAGGTGTTTTGATAAAATTTTCTGCCGCTCGGAGGGTTACCTGTGATTTGGACCCTCCGAACCAACAAATTCTAAAAAATTCTTCTTTTCCGAGATTATCAACCCAAAAACGGTTGCGGTCCGGAAAAGTGGTCCAAAACGTCGTCTTATGGTTTCAAAATTATCCCAATCGGTTGACTATTCTTTGAGAAATTACCAAAACGTGTTTGTCCAAATGGCCTTTTTTCACCACCTATATAGGTTCTGAGAAACTTTTTCCGCAATTCCTATTGAAAGTGCCTAAAAATAATTGAAACGAGCGTAGTAGCCCTGTATGGCACTGGAATAATGCAAAAAACCGGACCAAAATTGTTTTGGAGACAAAAATTTGGCCAATAACTATCAAATTTGGACCCTCCGATTCCTTCCTTTTCCAATCCTTAAGTCGTTAGCTCTATCCAGGGAGCTAATCGGAGGGTTACTCAAGACTTTTTCTGGCAGCCGAGCACGATATGCTAGCACGCTCCTAATACAATAAATTTTATTGCTCTAACTCTAAAAACTCAAAAACTCGATCCCCAAAACAGATTGACAAAATTCAGAAAATTATCGAAATTTTGACCGAAAAATTTTGGTTTTTTCCAACTTTTACTGAGTCTTTTCTCACGCAGTTTCTTTAGTTAGGGGGATCAAACTAAGTAGCTACTCCCAATATAAAAGCTTTTTGCTGTTCGGAAAAGCTCGGATATTCAAAAATTTGGGGGTCTATAGTTTGTCAAAAATCAGTAATTTTCGACAAAATTTTGGTGTTTCTTGGGTCTAAATAGGAGATAAATAACATATCGAGCCCCCCACCACTTAAGGTTTAATGAAATAGTACCCGAACGATACTAAAATTGCTTCAACGATACCCAACAGTCGTTGTGGATGTTGTCCCTATGTCCCTGTTGAGTGTGGAACACGTCGGTCAGCTTGCCACTCTACCCTCCGGTCACCGGCAAAATCACCATTAACGTGCTTGAACACTCAAATTACACTCGAGGGAGGGTATCCAACCCTTCACCAAAACACACAATCTTTCTATCAGAAACGATATAAATCAATCTGAAACAACAACAAATAGGAAGGTCAGATCACATCTCGTCCGGAAATAACATTTAAACTGTCACTTTACGTTTTTTACTGTTTTTGGTCTTTTTTGGATTTTTTTACTGTTTTTTGTATTTTTTTGTTTTCAAATAAATTTGTTTTTGGCTTTTTGTTGGTTATACACTATTTTTGTTTGGTTTTACGCTTTCTCTTTAATTGTTTTTGGTCCCGCGATCTTGGGACAAGCGGGCTCATGACTTCCCACCTAACCCTCCGGCCCCCGGAATTTTCGGTGTTAACTAAGTTGAAAAGCTAAATAGTACCAGGCGGAGGGTACGCACCTTCCCCCTAGTACAATAGCGGTCATTAAGGCCTCTAACTCGGAGCGGAGGGTTCGTCGCTGAAACGCTTGCTGATCATGATGGTCTTATGCCTTTGACAGGCCCACCCAGGAGCGCCATAAAAACGTCTATGTAACATTCGCCCAAATACTACACAGCGACGGAGCGTAGAAAAAGTAACTATTAACGACTGGCAGAAGTCAGTTACCTTAATCCTACTCGTTTTTCACCGTCTCGACCTTGCCAGTTGATTTTCTGGTCTGTTTAGGGCTAAGTAAAAAGTTACTATTTTTAGGCCATCAGTCAAACGACTTTTGATCAGCTTTCGTTTACATGCGAACGCAACCACATAGCTGAGTCTCGGATCCTCAGACTGCGTGATTGCCATTAAAAACACGGCTCGAACAACCTATTTTAATATGTTTTTGTGTGACAGTTCTATATTAAATCCATTGGAGATGGATTGACCCTTTCCTCTTTCTAGCTACTCATTTTCTAAAATATCAAATTATACCGGTGTTAATTCAGACTTCTACGACATCCAAGTAGCTACAAAGTCAGTTTTATATAGTCCCTTCACATAAAACAGTCTCTGGGGGACCAAGCCTCCGCTCCCGTAATCTTCCTGAGATAACGTTCTTATCTCTTCCAATTTGTGGCACGGGAGGGTTCCGTGGAATATTCCTTCCCCACTGAAGCTTGCTTCTCCACCAATTTCCACTGCTAAGAGTCTTATCGTGTGTTGTTGCCACGATAAGAGGCTTTGTATTTTTTGTCTCTTGTGCGACCGTTTTCCACAATATTTGTCGTTCTTCTGTTTTTTCGTCGTTTTTCGTCAAAATGGCCGTCTTTTTTGTATTTCTGAGAAATATCCACAATTCAATCGAAATTTTAAAAATAAGAATTCTAGAATATTCCTACCCTCCTTCGCAATACTTTTTCGTTCCTAAAGCCTCTATTCATTTTATTTCGTGTCGCCGGAAGGTTGCGCTGTGCCATCTGGCAGAATGGCACAAGACTGTCTGGAGCCATCCTCTTTCTCGATTCCAGTACTCTGGTACACGTTCAGTATGACCGTGGAGATTCTCCTCTCCATAGTTTTACTTCCCATCGCCTTCTGATAATACATTTGGACAGTACTGTCGGTTATCACGGACATGATCCATCTTAAGAAACAAGTGGCATTCTTTCTCCTCGCTAGACTCAAACTCGAATTGTCTCTGGCAATATGCTGCACCAGCATTTGATAAACCTGTTGATTCTTGTTGCCCAGCTTCAATTTGTCGTGCGAGGTTAACACCTCCAGCTCTACTCCCGCCAAGCTCCATTCGATTATCAATTGTCCTGCCGTTCTGACAAAAGGATTCGCCATCAACGGCAACGCCGACGAGGGTGTTCTCATCGCCTCTTCGAAATACTCCAGCAGCAGGTTTTCCCAATTTCGCCCCAGCTAGTTCCCCAACTCTAACTTATCAACCTCGACCTTCTGTTGGGTGGCCCAATGACGACGCTTGCGGGATTTTCCGCGATCAAGTTTCCTCAGGCGATTCTCCAGTTCTTTCGTGGACTCTAGAGCCACCCACCAGGTGTTGGGTCGGGGCCATTCTTTGCCAACGTCCACCTCCCACGTTTGTCCACTCGTACAACCCCTTTTGGTGTTTGCCTTTTGGGGTCTGAAGTCCTCTTCCGTTGTCAAGGTCGTCGAGGCTTCCATTCCCTCCATCACCTCGGCCAACTTCCGTGGTGCGGAGCTGTACTTATAGGCCGCTGTCTTCCATCGCGCTAGAATCATGGGAGCCGTCTCCGTCAGATTCTTTTCTGAGACCGCGTCCGCCGAGGAACCACTTACTTCTTCTGTTTCCCTTCTCCTTTTCCGAGACCTTATTCCCTTACAGGGGGGGGGGGGGGGGTCGCCACTATCATCACTGATTCGACTTCTTTATTCAGGTCCGGCCTTTCCAACTCTTGCCTCCCCCTTCTCGAGCCTTAAGAATATTAATATTTTTAATCATATTGCTGGTCTTATTCTTATCATCCCTTTCAACCCTAATTGTTTTCTCATCAGTTTTTTTTTCAGAATAGAGCTATCTTTACATGCGACAGCTTTGGTCTTCAGTTTCGGTTCCCTCAGGCTGATCATCCTCTCTGGTAGCTCCTTTCTCGCTTTTTCATCTAGTCCGGTACCCATCAAGACAGGTTCCCCGAACTTCACCACCGTATTCCATAACTCTCCCTGGAAATCATCCAGCTTAATTTCGCTCTTCACTCTCTGGTTGAATTCGGTCAAGAAATCTTGCCACACCTTCTCGTCCAGTGTGTTCAGGAACATCCATTTATTGCCCTTGAAGGCGTTCTTCTTGCTTTCTTCGGCACTCAAGAGTATCATCCCCATGTTAGACGCCTCACGCGCCAAGGGCAGTTCCAGATCTTTGCGAGGAGATCCCAGGGGTGGGGTAGCTGTGTTCACCCAGTCGTCCCCACTCAAGTCTTGCAATAGCTCATGCGTGGTGAAATCCCTTTCCGCTGGATCCTGGTCAGGTGTATTTCCCACATCCATCTCTTCTCCTGCTTCACTGAGGGTTTCATCCATGCTTTCGTCTTCCCCTGACCCAGCTTGTTCTTTCTCTAGTGCATCCCTGAACCTGTTCTCCACAGAATGGCTTCTCTTATCTCCAGCGGTGCCCACTGACAAAGGTGAGGGTGTTGATGGATCTAGCTTCTTATACTCAGTGAGGGCTACATACAAGGGACCGGCTGCATCAAGCCTTTCCCCTCTTACCTTAGCTGTAACTCCTCCAATCCATAAGGCGCTCGATTCTTCCTCGTGGCAAACTTCATGTCATCTTTCAGAGCTACATATCCTTTTCAGAGCTACATGGCCACCCAACAGAAGGATCTGCAGGATCATTCTCCCATCATCATAAATTGAAAGCTTGTTCTCGAGCTCAGCCTCTTCAAGCGTCCTTAAGATATATCGGACCTCGAACTTAGGGGGCATCGAGCCTCTCATCTTCTTCGCTTGCGTGGTCCACGAGTTTATCTTGATGTCACACGTGTGGAAATAAACTGCAGCTGAGTTTCCAACGAACAAGGGATCCCAACCGTCCGTGAATTCGTTTTGTTGCTTCTCCACAGTGGCTCTCGCGTGCAAGGAAGGGACTACCATGGGGCTGTTCATCCCCAGGTCATTCTTCTTACCGTCGCGAACTCAGAACGGCAACGGAGAGAACATCCCGGTCAAGTATAGTTTCCAACTCCTTCTTCACGAATTCGAAATTCCCTTTCCACGCCGGGATTCTCAAGACGTCCCCTGACACGGGATTCAAGTTCCAGAACTTGGATAGGCCTCTATAGGAACTTCACGCTTGCCCCCCATTCTACACTGTAGTTGTCCCCGGAAGTTGAACACCATCAGCTCAGGGTCTTTCACTTTCCCAAAATTACCGGTTCACTCATTCGTGCTCTCAAGTCTTCTTGCCTGCACCAGTTCAGTGCCATCTCATCTAGAACGCTCATTAAGTCCACGTGCACCACCGAGTGCTGACACGCCACCACGAGCGGATCCGGGAAATGTACGTCACTGCCGGTCCATAGACGCAGGTCACAACTTCTCCTAGACCCCTGATCATCCCCAATGGGTCAGACCTCATGGCGAGGCACAAGTCAGTCAAAAGAGGTATGCCTCCGTTCGCCTCCCTCAACTCTTCTCTTGTCTTGGGATTTCTTTCTTCGCCCGTCAGATAGCGATTCTGCATTAGGAGGTATTCTACCAGCAACGTCTTCAGTCTTAGGTCTCAACACTCGGGTGAGCCTTTCTTACCGACAGGTGTTCCCCGTACTTCATCAATCGATGAATTGTCGTTAGCTCTCCATGAGTCAAGAGTACCAATTTCAAGTACCCATCAATTTGGAGCGTTTCCACGCCCCTGCTGAACATATATGCCGGACCCATATTGAACAGGTATCGGGGGTAGACCAAATACAAGGCCAGTAAGAGGTTGATAGGCATGTTTAGTAGTTCTTGCACGAATGCATCGAAGACGGTATCTCTCGCATAGAACACTTTGCCCATATACTCCTTCTCCCAGTATGGGCTCCAGAATCTCAAGAATTCATGGTTTTTTCTGGTCTTCAAATCGTCTTTCGCGTGCTCCATCCAGAACCCTCCGATGGTGACTTCATTGGCCGCTGTGACAAATCTTCCCACCGTCACTTCCCTGTATTCTGCCACTTCCAGTTGTCCCTCAAGAAACTCCCATATCTCTTTGATGAGAGGTGGAGCACCCCCCTCGTCTTGTCTGTAGCGTTCTCAAGTCTTGGGGTCAGAAATGGTCATCTACCTCTCTCCTGCATCAAGCGGTAACCCATCGATTCTAATTGATTCTCGGCCGCGGCTACATTTTTCCTCTCGTTGCTTGTTCCCCTCGCTTTACTGGTGGAACTCGTGATTGTCAGGTCCATGCTCCGGAACCATAGGCTGGCCGTTAGATGCTGTTTTACAGGGTGATCGTCCCTTATCTCCGGATTGAACTTCAGTTGCCGGGCGAGATTCAACACCTCAAGGCAGAGGATCTCATCCAGCAAAATCAAAATGTCCGCCGATTCGTAGAATCCCCTCAGAGCATGGGCCACATCTGCCCATGCCGCTGCCGTCTCCGACTTAAGAAGTCTCAAGTTGACTGGCTCCAGTTCGCAATTAGGAGCAGCCATAATCATCCGCCACGCGTTACCTTCCGCTATCAAGATCAACATTGCGTACACAAACTGCAAGGCTGGTGGCATTCTCGCATAGCCCGGCGATGTTGTAAATGCCACTCTCGTCTTGGGCCCAAATCGAGAAGCTACCACTTCTTGCACCTCGTTCATTGCGGCAAACAGCGTCTGGATTGCTTCTCAGATCTTCTTGGGTGTTGGTTCCCCACCTCTCAGATGCTCTAGAAGTCCTGCCGCATGCAAGTGGTCGTTTATTCCCGCACATAGCAACAGCTCAGGCTCGCAAGGCGTCTCCGACTTAATTGCCACCACCAGGGTCGGCATTTGATTCAGTTCTGTCCCAGGCAGCAGATACACCAAGGTCTCTAGCCAAAACAACTTTGGCGACGTCCCCTCGAAGTCCGAACCCGCCACGATGATTACCCTCGCTGCTCCTGGATCTGATCGATCATATACTGCCAACGTTTTGGCAAGCAGCGAGCTTCCACAGGGCTTTCCATATCTTGGGTCTTCGGCCAGCGTTGGACCTCCATACGCGGCATCTGGGAGTCCCATGTTTTCCGGCTCAAGAAGCTTTTCCACCACTCTCAGATGTGCGGGAATCGCTACCCTGATTCTGGCTGTTCTTGTTCTGTGTTTGAGGTGTTCCGCTATGAGTCCTGGACTCCCCAGCTGCTTGAGGGGCCTGTAGTTGACTGGGTCCATTAGCGAGTTCTGCGGAATGCCAGTTAAATCTGCTGTCTCCAACGTACTAGCACTCGCCAAACATGCCTCGTGGGCCTTTAACCAGTCCACGCAGTGGTGTCTACTCAAGTCTTTGTGTGACATTTTCTTGATCCCCAGGATCTCCGCCAACTCTTGCCTAACATGCCAAATATTCCAGGTCTAGATCCTTCACCCTCTGCAGAGATCGTGCCTTGCTCGTCTCTCCTAGTCTGTCCGCCTTCCTGTTGTCTTTTACCACCACCGATGTCACTACCGAGCTCTGGGGAGTGGATGATCCCGCCTCATCCCCTTTCATCGACGTGGCTCCCAGTTGTCTAGTCCTGCTGCTCTTGAACTGTCTCTCGAGTCGACTCTTTCTTCCAGACGGCCAGATAAGGGTCTAGCTACGAAGAAGGGAGGTATTGGGGTGGTCTAAAGGTAAACTGGGCTGTCTCCAGCATAACTGACTCTAGAATGTTTGTGTGCCACCGGAAGACACCATTGAGCCACTCCATGCCACCGGGCCTATCGAAGTGGATGCCATCCGAAGACGCGTCGTCCGGAAAGGAATGTTCAGTCATGCTGGCAACGTCCAGTATTCTCACGGGAAGCACGCTCCTTTGCTGGATCTGTCTGATTATCTCGTTGATGTTGCGCACCTTGTCATTCATTTTCCTCGCGTGCTGGTCGGCCTTCATGTTATACGGGACGGTTCAAATGGTGAGTATCGCTGGATCTAGATAAATCCTCAGTTCCTCAAGAATGCAACTCATCTTTTCTTGCAGCCTCATTACCTTTCTCGACTCCCCTCTGGACACGTCATTGGTTCCCATCATCAGAGTGACCGTATACATCTTCACCATATCCAACATCTCCAGCGACGCCAACATCTGCGGTGTTGCAGCTCCGCAAAAACTCAAGACCCCCACTTGCCAATGAGACTGGATCCGCGTCAACACTCGTATCAGACTGTCCCCTATAACCAAGTGGACCGCATCCTCAGGTATCCTTGGCTGTGTGAAGTATTCAGGCCAAGTCGCGTCATGGAAGGCATCCTTCCTTTCTCGTTGTGCCGCTGTTCAGTCCATTCGGTTGTGCCTGTGATAGGCACGGTCTGTGTTTTTCTTGGAGGCCGCAATTATTACATTCCTGACTGGATTATATCTCGAGGTTGTAACGTTCGCCCAAATACTACACAGCGACGGAGCGTAGGAAAAGTACCTATTAACGACTGACAGGCGTCAGTTACCTTAATCCTACTCGTTTTTCACCGTCTCGACCTTGCCAGTTGATTTTCTGGTCTGTTTAGGGCAAAGTAAAAAGTTACCATTTTTAGGCCATCAGTCAAACGACTTTTGATCAGCTTTCGTTTACATGCGAACACAACCACATAGCTGTGTCTCGGATCCTCAGACTACGTGATTGTCATTAAAAACACGGCTCGAACAACCTATTTTAACATATTTTTGTGTGACAGTTCTATATTAAATCCATTGGAGATGGATTGACCCTTTCCTTTTTCTAGCTACTCATACTCTGAAATATCAAACAATAACGGTGTTAATTAAGATCTATGACATTCCAGCAGCTATAAAGTTAGTTTATACAGTGCCTTCACATAAACAGTCTTTGGGGGACCAAGCCTCCGCTCCCGTAATATTCCTGAGATAACGCTCTTATCTCTTATAATTCGTGTCCCGGGAGGGTTCCGTGGTATATTTCTTCCCCCACTCAAGCCTCCTTCTCCACCAATATCTGTTAACAAGTGTCTTATCGTGCGTTGTTGCCACGATAAGAGGCTTCGTGTTTTTTCGTCTCTGGTACGACTGTTTTTCACAATATCTGTCGTTGTTCTGATTTTCGTCACTTTTTCAGTCAAAATGGCCGTTTTTCGTATTTCTGAGAAATATTCTTCTTCCAATCGAAATTTTAAAAATAAAAATTCTAGAATATTCCGACCCTCCTTCGCAATACTTTTTCATCAATAAGGCCTTTTGTCGTTCTTTTTTACGTCGCCGGAAGGTTGTGCTGTGTCATCTGGCAGAATGGCACATACTCCCCGGACAAGTCTCCATCAATGACCCTATTGATCGCATAACACCGGGTTATCGTCAAGTAGTTATCCAGTTTTCTACCATCAATCTTACAAATCGCATAAGAAAACGAAATTTATCTACCCCACGTCAACTCACTACGTGTTCACAAATGGCATCGTACTACATTTCACTGCCTTTCAACATTTTCACAAAATTTGCACCATGAGGAGTGTCCTAGATAAAATTTCTTTTATGACTACTTACGTCGTCTTGCCATAAAACTTCTTTTCGCTCTTTGTGATTAAAAAGTGGGACGTGGCACGGCCACGCACCCGTTAAAATTAACTTAACTTCACTCACCAAGTATAATCAGTTATTTATGCGGTCCTTTCAATATTAAACCTAAGAAACTCTGTGGCTAGGAAAGTTCTTGAGTTACCCACCCTTCTCGAGCGAGTTTACTCAAACTTACAATGTCGCCACACAGTGAATTTGTGTCTTACACATGTTAAAAACTTCATTCGTGAATAAATAGGTAAATATACTCACCTAGGTTCCTCATATACATACATAAATAGCCATAACTAAAATCAACAATTTCAACAATTTTAACAATTGCAACATTATAGTTTGGTCTGACCAAACTAGATCAAAACAAAAAGTTTCACAAGTTCAATAATCAAAACTTGGTTGATTGGTTTAAGTTTTAGCACACAAATACAATCAAGTTTTCTCTCCTTCTCTTCTCTTCTTTGGTCATCTTCACTCCATCACTTCTCCATCCTGATCTTCGCTGTCTTCCAACACTTTCTCCAGCATGTCCATGGAGTTGCGGGCCGTGCCCCAACTCTCCTGTTCCAACAGCCTCGGTTTGCAGCAAGGTAGCAAGTCCACATTCACCTTCTGCTCCCGGTTCCTGCAAAAGCTGTTGTGAAGACATAGGCTCACGTTTCGTTCTAGGTCAGCTCTTAAGACCTCTTTCTTCTCATCTTCAGTAACACAAGGCGCTCCAGCTACCCGCTTCACCGCTGTGGTGACCGCGTTTCTGTGCGTCAAGAAAGCTCTCTTATAGGCTCCCGGTCCTATATCTAGCTGGAAAGATTGATAGGCTTCCGTGTTCCTCGACATGTGACGCTTCGCGCGTTCATACATCCATGATGTCATCCCTGCACGGAATCAAGGCATCAATCTTTGCCTTGACCATATTCTTTCAATGGCTTTAGATATCCTCAGAACCTTGCAGGTGGTTCTGAAAAGATCCAATTCACGACTCATCTTCACGTTGCTCAGCTGCTCAGGAGTCGGCACGGCCGTCTCCTGCTGACTTGTGTCCGCGTTAGCCTCCAGCCATCTCACTGCTAGCATGGCGCTAACCACCACGATTGACACTTGTTGATTCTGATCGGGCAACCCCGTGGAGTACAACTCCTCCACGTCCCATACTAGCATCAGATTCCCGCGTTTGGGGTACCACAACGTCTGCGCCAAGCAGTGGCAAGGATACTCCCCATGGGTTCTCACTATGTTCCTTCGGGTCCGATACCCTGAGGCTCCCAGCAACGGTTCCACCTCCATCAGAATTCTATGTAAGTCGTCTTCTTCTTCTATTGTGGGGAATTCAGTGGGTAAGGCTCCACTCGCTTTCTGTTTCTGGAACTCACTCACATTGCCTTCGTTCAGTCTCAGAAACTCTTCACCCACTACGTCTCGCAACTCGCCTTCAGATCTCTTCGGGACTGCCCGAAAGATCTTTGCCAACAAGTCATATGACCTTTCCGACATTCTGGCCAACCTCACGCACTTTGGCACAGAGAAAAGTTGGTCAACCAACACTTGTTGCGTCCTCGCATCCATTACCACCATGTGCGTAGGATACTTGCTATTACAGTATGGCGCGGAGCTTCAACCCACCATATATTTTGAACCAGTAGGTCTGTGATAGGCTTCACTATCCTTCAGATTCATTTCATTTTCTAGAGCTTCTCGCCAGCCCCCAATCTTCTGCTCTGTCTGTAACGCTCCAGGGAATACCTCCACGCTGAGGGACGTCACTAGCTCATGGGCACGCTCTAGGCGCTCAAGCGATTCTATCGAACTCGTCATGCTACAAAATCCCAAGGCTGTGATCAAGTTTACGTCTGTCACCCCATGGCAGTCTGCGACCAACTCCATGGCACTCTTATCTGACATGCTCAATCTTCCGTACAATCGTGCCAGTTGTCGATGCTGCTCGCTCAGCGTAATCAGGCAGTGTCCCAAGTTGCAAACATGCCCTTCCATCCTACTTTGTTGAGCCAAGCATGTGCCTTGCTTCAACCAATCGCTCGATGGACTTTCCTCAGGCAGCTCCGTGGATGGATTGCTCTTCTGCTTCGTCGATTTCATGGCCAGCAGATGGTGTATCATGGCCAGATCATGTAGACTCGCGTCATCATCCCGGTCTAACATGACATCCGCTGTCATGTCCCAGATTAAGCCGGCGTTAGGATGAGGACACCACGAAGGCTTCATGAGCTCCCACATCGTCACTAGACTGGTTTTCAAGGGACCGTCCCAAGAACCACAATCAAAACTCACTTGCCCCTTTAGCTCGGGAACCGAGGGTTCGACCACTCGTTCTTCCAAGATAATTCCCAGCTTGGGTTGTTCCACCATCAGCATCCCAGTTTCTTTAATACGTTCAACCCAGAAATCGAGTATTATGACTTGCTCATAGTCGAAGTACGTTTCCCTGGCTTCTTCATTCACGAAGGGATTATACGCCATCCCCGGTATGCCAGACACATATTGGAACGACTTCAGTTTCCCTAGTGTTGCAAACTCTTTTTGTCCTCTGACCGCTTCAATTAACTCTCGGCTCCCTTTCAATTCTTTGTTGGAATATCTTCTCACATCTTCCAACTTGTGATAGCTCTCCATATCATTCGACTCCTTGCTTGGCACAGTCAATGGCATGTCCTGATATAGTTCCAGGAGTGCCCTAAGGAAGTTCCTTTCACAATCAACTCCCTTTTGCCGAATGATCTTTATGCATTCTCCCAAAACAGGAGTGGGGATACGATCCACCACGAACCTGACAAAGCAAAGGGCATCCTTACGCTTAGCCCATGCTATCGCAGAATCGTCTTTCGAAATCAACGCTCGCAGAGCTTCCATCAACTCCAGTTCCTGTTCCCGTGATTTCGAATCACTACTGGCTTCATACTCCGCTCTCTTGATGCCCATCAAGCACCAAGCCAACCGTACTTGCAGATCAGTTCTCACGCAAGGATGAGCCAGGTATGCCGCCACCGTAGCAGGTGCATGCATCGCTTCGTCGAAGTATCTCTGGAGGGCCACCCTCCAGGAGATTTCTAGCAATTTTTCCAATCCGACTTCGTTCGCTTCAGAGGACATTACCGTTCCGTATTCTTTTCGATTTAAGTTCGAATTCTCCGTGAGCTCTTTCAGATATTCCTGCATGACTCGCTTCTCGCTCCAAGCCATCAAGTGCCCTCTCGCGGAGTTCCTCGCTTTCAACATCTCCACATAACCTCCTGCCGGATCTCCCATGTGGACCGATTCCGGCACAGTTATTCGACTGTACTCGACCACGTCGAGTTGTCCTTCCAGTTTCAACTTGGCCATGTTGATTCGCGAGGGTCTATAATCTTCAAGTCCTCCAGATCCACATTGACTGATGATTTCCATTTCTAACTTAGTGTCTGCCAGGGTTCGCGCCGTCTTCTTCGACCTCGTGGCGGTTATGGTCAGACCTGCCAAAAGCATAGGGGGTATCAGGTTTTCTTTTTCTCCCCCGACTGGTGTCGCACCATCTCCTTGCCCGCTCTCGCCTGAACGACCCGCACTAATCAGAGAGGTCACCACTGTCTTGGCTTTTGACTTCACCACCCTCTGGTTCACGACTCGACTCCCTGACTTTCCTTTCAGTCTCTTCAGCCCTTTTTTGGCTCGTCTAACAAGTAATTTCTTTGTGCCCTGCTGATCATCGGCACTGTCTTCTGTAACTGACTCGGTCAGAACATCCGACTCCATGGAGTTCACTATTTTCTCCAGGACCTCACGCATGATGGGTTGATTCAATCCCACCTTCATTATGGACTGTGTCCCATATCGTCGTATCACGTCCCATGATTTTTCCATGAAGTTCACTCGGCTCCAGGTTGCTCCTGTCTTGCGTTCCAGTTCCATTTGATATCTTTCCCATTCCTCTTCTGGTAACGTACTGAGGAATGATATCTTCATTGACTCCTCAATTTTCCTCCTCCTCGGTGATTCATGAAGCAGTCTCTGCGGATCCCTGCTTCGGCACTCTCTAGCCTGGCTTATTCGGTCCATCGGAGATAGATCGGCCGACGCCTCCTTTGTAGGAGACATGAAGGACGAGGGTGCCATCAGCAATAAACTCCCATCGACTTCCCCATCGTCGTCTTCACTGAACCGGTATTCTAGCAAGTCCCTCTCCACGGCTCCTAGATCGGTCTCTCCCGGTTTTTCCGTCTTACTTCCGGTCTCGTCATCGTTATCGTCCTGATCCATCAATTCATCGTCGTCCGCATCAGGTTTCGGCCTGGGTCCTGAAGGTCCTTGTCGTGAGTCAGTGCCCGAGTCCGGCCGAGCCGGTACGGTCATGTCTCCTGCATGATAAAACAACTCATCATTCACCAGGAACTCTACAGACTCCTCGCCATATGGTGCTAGGTCCTCTATCGTTATATATGAGCCCCCTCTGCTCTCCTTTGCCACTTCCATCATCACTACCTTCACTTCTCCTGACCACTTCAGTCTTGATAAGTCATCCGTGGGAGAATACACTTCGTTCCACGTTTCAGCCGAGACCTCTGGTCACCTGGAGGGTAGTGCCTTGATCTTTTTCCTGCTCCAAGCATCAGGGAATGAGAAGTCAAACGTGTGCGCGGCGGCAGCGTTCCAGCTGATGAAGCGCGGCTCCATCCCTTCACTCCACTTCAGCATTCTCTTCTCTGCGTCACGAGCTGCTCCGATGCGAGGGGCAATGATGGGAGATGTGACTCCCAACAACATCCTCCTTATCGGTGGATATCGAGGGCATTGGTCCGGCAGCGGTCTGGACCCAGGAAGCCATGTTTGCTGATTCTCTTTCGCGTGTGTGTAGGCTCCTGGCAATTGAGGTACTCTCACAGCCTCTCCGGTATCTTTCACCACTGGTCTCAAATTCCAAAGTTTTGGGTTAAACTGGATGTGGGACAGATCCTCACGGCCCATTCGGCACTTGAAGTGGTTGTTGAAGTCCATCAACACCCAGCCTGGCTCTGCTATTCTTCCGAACAGCCTATCGTCGCTAGCCAGCCTTCTCAGTTCACTCTGCTCTACCCAATTCAGCACGGAACAATCCACGACTGAGACCAGGTTGACATACAACACCGAATTCCTGTATGCCTTTACTTGTACGTCCGGGAACGCGAAAGTTATCACCGGTCCATACACCACTGTGACGAATTCCCGCAGTCCGTGGACCAGAGCCAACGGATCGATCCGCATCATGACAGCCAAGTCTGTTAGTAAAGGCATGCCACAATACTGCTTACATTCGCCTGCGTTCGTCGCCACCTTGTCTTCTCCCGTGACGCTTCTGTTCTGTTGCAAGAGGTATTGAAGCAGGAGAGTCCTCCAATCCTTTATCTTCCTGAGCGAGGCGGTTTCCAACTGTGCATTGAACTCACGACTTGGTCCTTGAAGTTGTTCAGGGTAACGCAACAGCACAAGCAAGTCACCCAGTCGACCGTAGGTCATGGCAATCAGAGTCAGGAGTCCATCCAATCTCAAATCTGCCAACGCTTGGGTAAAGAGGTTTGCCGGTCCTTTCACAAAGTTTTCATGACCAAATGTCACGTATAAGGCTAGCACCAGGTCAATCGACAACTTCCTGATGTCCTTGACGAAACTCGCGATCAGGTTCCTAGATGCCTTCGGATAGCACGTCGATAGGAAAGATGGCGTCTATCCTACTCCCATTCCACCCAAGATAGCATCTGATCGTTCATACTGTGCCTTAGTGGCCAGCACGTCAGCTTGGAACTTGTCCAGCGACATCGTGTTAACGTCCTGCATCAGTTTCATTATCTTGCCTCCAGCTAACTCCCGGGCATCAAATAGATTCTTTAGATACACGTGTATCTCTTTAATTATTGCCGGCGCATGCTCGAACGCGTCCTCACGCAAGGTGCACAGCCTCGGTGACAAATACAACCATACGTTGTTGTGCGGCTTCGTACGCAAAGCCATTGCCATGAGGTCCTCCTCCGCTGACGTCATGTTCTTTCTGATCATCCTTCCCTGCTCATTCTCTGCATGATCCATCTGTCTGAACCAGAGATCATCAGGCACCTGTTGTACTAACAGATGATCGTCATCTACCCCTGGTCTTAACTTCAGCAATCTGGCGAAGTTGGACATCTCCAACCCCAGAACTTCATCTAGCACCAACCGAGTTGTGCTACAATCTCTGAGCCCCTGTATGGCATTCGAAATGTCAGCCCAAACGGCGGGAAGCTCAGATCGGGACGGGTAGTAATTGTCCGGGTCCACTACTCTGTTTGGGGCAGGAATTATCACATTGAACCTCCCCTCTGCTATTGTTGTGACCATTGTATATACAAATTGGAGGGGTTCTGGTAATGCAGCGTACCCTGGTGACAATACAAAGATCACCTTCACCACATTCATGGTGAAGCGTTGTCTTGCTGCTGACTCTACCTCAGCCATCGCCGAGAGGAGTGTCATTATCGCCTCCCCTATAACCTCGTTACTAGGGATCGACCCATCCGTCAGACGTGACAATAAGCCCCTGCTTTGCAGATGATCATTCGAGCCTGCAACCACTATTACCTGCGGCTCCATACTGACCACCCTTCGCACACTTATCATCATGCCGATTGCTTGTCCCCAGTCCAATTTAGGTTCCGTCAAGAAAATCACATCGGGCCAAAAGAGAGAACGGGGCGTGTAGAGATAATCGGAGCCGGCCACAATCAGATACTTGGCAGCCTTCATGTCCAAGGGATCATAAGCTGCAAAAAGGCCATCGCCTATTGGGGCCTTCAGTTTCCTATATCTCTTATCGTCTCCAACCACTGTTGTCGTTCGGGGGTAGTCCCTCGAATACTCGCCAGGCGTCTGACCGGGTGGTTTAGCGAACTGCCTGTACATCTTGTGATGCTTGTTATTGGGCTTGTTCTCTGTCTGGAATTTGCCCTTGCGAGCAGGTGGTGTCCTTTCCCGGGTCCTATCTCGAACATCGGTGAGCGACCGGGTGTTCAAAGGTCTAAAGGTATTGTCATGAGGTAATCCATTCAAGTCCACATGTTGGAGTGAGGTCAGGTCGAGGAGCTGAATTTCTCCTGCTCTGCTAACAGCCAATCCACTCCCGGTATCCGATAAAGTCGCGATACTGTGGGACTTTCTCCGCCAGTCATTCTCATTGCGTCCTCCCGACACGTCAAGGTATTCATGTTCAACTTCGCCGACATGTCCGTCTTATACTGACCCCAATGACTAGGATCTGATCTATTCCAAAGCAGCCCGCTGCCTGATTCGATTCCCTCCGCTGGCACGGTACTTGTAGACGGTCCTGCTATCGAAGCAGTATTTGTCGTGGCAGGCGGATCGTTCCTCCTAGACGCGGTCTGGGAGTTATTCCTGTTGTTCTGTTCCCTCGATCTCCCGAGTCGGCTTCCAATCGATTGCGGCCTGGGAGGAGGAGCAGTTCCTAGCCTGTCTCTCACGTTTGAGCTCGGAGCAACGGTTGCCGCTGCAACCGTCTCCGTTGCCAAGGGCCCTAGACGGTTGACGAGGGATTCGGGCACGGTTGCCCTTATTCTACTTTCTCCGGTCGAACTGGTCCGAGCCAGAGAACCGGTCGCCCTCGACTCTTGCTCCGCTTCCCTCAATTGCGTCTGAAACACATCATTAATCCAATGCCTCCCTCGTTGGGTATTGAAGTGTACTCCATCTCTAGTGAGCGCGATGTGATCAACCATGCGCAGCATGTTTTCGAGATCCAGGAGTCGCAACTCGCCAGGGTTGTTTCTCACCAGACTGCGGGTCATTTCATTCCACCGCGTCACGTTGCCATTCATGAAATCTGCAACTATGGTGCCCACCAAAGGATTTGGTGGTATCGTGCACAAAATCACAAGCTTGGGTCTAAACTTTTCTTTCAATTCGTTCAAGAGACACACCAATAGAGGCTCCCACTTGCTCTCCGGAGTCACGGGGGCTCTCGAGACGTCATTGGTCCCCAGCATTATCATTAATGTATCCAGGTGATCCTCGCTCTGGAACTCCATCATTTTGATGACCTGAGCCACTCAGGCTCCTCCAAAGGACAGAATGGTAGTCTGACCATTGACGAAGATCTCATTCAGATCTCTCAGCAAACTGTCTCCAATGATCAAATGGCGACTCCCTGGGGAATTACCTGGTCGTTCGTGGCGGGGTTCCAGCTCATGTCATTCAGGCAGGCTCGAGGATGCTCCGCAGCTACTTGCGTGAACTGGTGACGTGTCATCAGATTCTTCCTAACGTCTACCACGCGGGACTTTTGAAAGGTTCTGCCATGCGCGGTCCCCGAGGACACTACCGTGCGGGGTGCTCGCTCCGAGCTATTGGATGAATGATCACGACGTTGGGAAGGAACGATTCTAACCAGTGTCCGCTCAGTGCCTCTGTTGATCTCATCCATTGTGGCTCTGGCCACTTGGTTAAATGATTCCTGGAATTGAGGAGCTAGATAGGTGTCGGAAGGGTCTGGTATCGTGAACCTTTGACTCGAAGCAGACGGTCGTGTCTGCTGAGGAGCCTCGGGCCCCCTTGATGCACGTAAGTCCAGAGCATCCGGTCCTCTCGATGCGCACAGCTCCTGCGCTGTTGTCCTGGGGCGCGTATCGCTGGATCCTTCCATAGATTTCATGCTCGCCAGAACTTCCGGTGACAATTGGCTCACCTTTGCCATATACAGCTCCTTCAGGTGCTTTATCTCATCCTCCTTGTAGGCCACCTGCAGATCTTCAAACTTCTTTTTCCATTCGTCCCTCTCTCGAGCTATCGCCCTATACTCCTGAAGTCTGGCACACAGCTCGCTCTGATCTCTCTCCTTCTTCTCCAGTGTCTCAATCGTCTCCGACGTCTGGATCTCTATCTCGCTCACTCTCACTCTCTTCGGGGGAGGAGCAGCTGTCGGAGAGTCGACCGAGTGTGACGGGCCTGGTCCATCATGTTGTCTCTTCGCTCCAATGAGTGGCTGCGCAGGTTGGACGGGTAAGGGCATCTCACCTAACCGGTGGTCCCTCTGTTCACCCAGTCCTGGCTCACGAGCCAGGTCGTGGCCAGACATTTCTCCACGCCGCCATCTCATCAGTCGGTTTCGACCTCTCTCGGCGGTCCCGGACTCACCGTAGGCCAACATCAACACGAATTCTGTAGGGCGATTCCCTCGACCCTCTCGTCCTAGTGCATTGAGGAGCGCGACCACAAACATCGCCAACCCCGGGTCTTCTCGTGTGAAATCACAATCGATCAGCCGCTGATAGATCTCGTCTAGAGTCGCTCCTAGACTCGCTGAGAGGAATTCCATGAGTTTGTTCGTGTCACCCATTTCTTATCGTCTTGATTCTTGTTGTCGTGTCGTGTAATTTCTTCGTTTGATTCAATGAATTCAATAAACAATTTCTGATCAATCAAGATCTAAAAAAAAACAATTTGCGACTTAAAACTATCATTTTTAGATTGAACATCAATCAACGCTTTAAAACTCTTCATTGGAATTCTCTTTTTCAATTCTGATTTAAAATTCTAGCACCAGGGTGGATCGTCCACCTGTATCTGCGTCAGGGTAGCAAAAATGAGTGCTGTCACCTCGATGACCTGGAGTACTCCAGGTCCTTTATGACATAAAACATAAAACATATCATAATAATAACATAACACATAAACGTCACATACCTACACTATCACTTAAAAACATAAAACCTAATCCTAATCTAAGCTTAATCCTAATCTAATCAAGTTGACTTAATAAAAATCATTTACCGCTGAATGCATTTCCTAGCATATACTCAGATAGTATTTTTTATGTAAGTAAACTTCTATGTCAGTTTCTGAAAATATCACATGCACAAGAGCGTACAACTCTCTCGGGTGTAGCTTCCCTCTATTGGGATCATAAACTGGTAACGAGAGAGAGGTCACACCTCTCTCAACCAGGAAATCCCTAAGTCGAGTCAAGGGCAATACCAAGCTCTCCGGATTCACCTGTTGCCTATCAGTAGCTTTCGTAACCAAAAAACACAAATATTTCCCTGGTATCTGTGATGCGACAGGGGGCAACGCTATCATTCCTCCTACACCAGGCCTCTGTTTCCACAAAAACTCGATATTCTTGTACTCTCTTTTAAAGTCAGCTGCTAGTGCTGTTTTGAAGCTTACATCCGCCGTTATCGCTATGGCACATGTACGTTCCGTAAGTATGAAATCGCTGTCCGTTATAACGATGTTGCTTGAATAATGGTTTGGTAAGTCAAAATAAGATTCAAAAATTCGTCCGAATGGTGGTTTTTTAGCATTTTCGCCTTCCGTTTCCAGTTCTCCGGTTTCTCTTGCCGATTTCAATTTTTTTAATATGAGATTTTCGGTGTGGGTGAGTCCTACCCCCACTCCCCGGACAAAAATATCCATCGACGTCCCCGTCGATCGCCCAAAGTCTATGAGATCGAGGTTGGATTGTGGAACACGTAGAGGACCATCTGGGGCGACCCAGTTGGACTCGGTATTGTCATGACTGATGTATTTGACGCCGTCTCTATCGACGTCCTGAACCGTCAGGATCGTCTCTTTTGGATCTGTCGGCAGATCATGGAGCCATTCAAGCACGCGCAAGTTTGTTAGTTCTTGCTCATGAGCCTGTTCCGCTTCTGGTTCGAACTCCACTTCTGGTTCTGATCGATCGTCGATCCAATCTTGATCCATATCGTTCACAAGGTCGATTTCTTCTAGCATCGCCACTTCGTCCAGTCCCACCAGCGAGTCTATGACATCACTCACTACTATCCTGTCTACAACGAAGTCCTCGCCGTACGGATTGTATTTCTTCTGGTTTTTTCCTCTCTTGCTTTGGCGTGTTTCCATAGTGAGAGGAAAGTCAGGCTGTATTCCTTTGTCAATTTCGGTTTGTTCCGGGCAGTCCCAGTCTTCTTCGGCATAAGATAGAGTTTCATCGTCCACCTCTACTCGCTCGGTCAACTCGAGATCCAGTGGTAGATCGCAATCGTCCACCACCTCATCCGTCGTTCTTGTCGCGAGTACCCCTTTCATTCACTTCACAAGCAGGATCCACTATCAAATAGTCTCCCTCTTGCATGTCCGCTGGGATGCACCCATCCTCTGACGAGGCATTGTGTGGTTTGATATTCTCGTAATGAGCTGCTCTTCCAGTGCTCAGTCGATAAAAACGACCTCCTTGGTGCACCTCTGTTATCTGAAATGGACCACGCCATTTCTTTAATAATTTCTTGGTTCCTTTTGGTGGAACCACTTCCTGGAACACCCAGACGTAGTCGCCAACTGAGTAGGCTTTCGCATCAGCTGTCCTTTTGTCAAACCTCCTTTTTTGTCTAATTTGCGCCTGTTGCGTATTCCTCCTGCATAAGTCATTGAGATCCTGCTGTCTTCTAATAACATCCCGCACGTACGTTTGCGGTGCTGTCCTCTTCCCCTCATATTCAGGGTAGAAAAACGTCAACGGGAGCGCTTTTTCATGACCCGTTAACATCATGTGCGGACTTATTCCCGTGGTGGAATGCTCCGTACTGTTGTAAGCACCCATCACTTGCGGCAGGTGCTTGTCCCAGTCATCCATGTAACGCGAGCAATAGACTCTCAGCATGGATACCAGTGTGCGATTTTGCCTCTCGACTAGGCCATTCGTTTGCGGGTGATAAGTGGTCGAGTGGGCCTGCGCTACCTGCGACCTTTTCATTAACTCCTTCGTGAGATCGCCCACGAATGCTTTGCCATTGTCCGATTGGAACGTGATGGGGCAGCCATGCCTCGCTATCCACACATTTATCAAATGATCGCATGTTTCTTCCGCCGATGCTGTCATGCAGGGTGCTGCCTCCGCATACTTCGTAAAATGGTCGATCATTACCAGCACCTGATTATAGCCCGTTGCTGTCATACAGATTTTCTGATGATCAATTTGCACCACTTCGTTGAAACCTGACGACTCTATTGACTGTAGGGGGAACCTTAGCTTCCTGGGATCCTTCGCCTGCTGACATGACAGGCATGCTGCGATCCACTTCTCACAAGCCTTCTTCAATCCCGGCCATTCGAATCGTTTCTGTATCCTGTTATACACTTTGTCCACGCCTTGATGGCCCATCTGATCATGTGAGCGAAAGAGCAATTCGGTCTGGTACAACTGTGGTAACACTATTGAATTGTATTTATAGAGGACCTTGTCCTCCTCTTTTCGTTTGCAGGCTACGATTCCGTCCATGTTCAGGTACAACAAGTCGTTTCGCTTCAGGTAGAATTGCTTCAGGATTTTGTAGCTGTCTTCTTCCAAATCTCCCTTGTCTGGTGCTCCATTCTCGATCCATCTCTTCAGACTGCTCGTCATTCTGTCATTTCGTTGAGCCCTTAGGAGATCCGACAGCCTGTACCTGGCTTTCAAATACGTCTTCACCACGTTCATTTGCCCACTCATTATCTCCGGAGCATGAGCATGAGCATCGTCCATCAACTTGACACACCATATCTTTTTCAAAGGCGTCGCTTCCTGCACAGATGGTTCCAGATTGGTACGGACGACCGTACCATGTGGCAGCAATCTGGTTGGGCGTTTCGAAACTGCTATCAGCTCGAGCTCGTCCGCGGCATTATCTACCACAGTGCCCTCTTCATCTGAGGTGTATCTGTCCCTGTCTGGATCCTGATGTGTTTCCCGGTCCAGCCCACGCTGCTTCCAGTCTACCAATAAGGAGTGGATTGCGATTTCTGACATATCGGAATTGGAAGTTGTTTCAGACGTGTTGTCCCAGGACTGGGGTCCCGAGTCAACACTTGAGTCGACTGATTCTCCAACATCATATTCCAAGTTGTTTGAGATGTTTCTCGACTCCCCGGACAAAACTCTGTCCATCGGTCGCTTTGAACCCGACTCCCCGGACAAAATTTTGCCCCTAGGTGGTCTAGTCAACCTCTACCCGGACAAGTCGTCCTGCACGGCCTCAAAGGTGTCCGACTCCTCAGACGAGTCGTCCTTGACTGGCTCGAAGGTATCAGACTCCCCGGACATTGTCTCGTCCACGGACGAACAATCTGGGCTCGGCTCGTGTTCCTCTTTTGCATCCGTGAAGTGCACTCTCCTCGTGAAGCTAGATTTTGACCTGATCCTGACTTCCTCAGTAGTTTGGTTCTGATTCAGTGTTCCATATTCAGTGAACGAAGTTCTCAACAAGACTTCCTTCGGCATCGAGCTCACCAGCTGGTTGACAATCGACCTGCAAACCCGTTCAACGCCTTGGCTGCGAATGGACACTGGCCTCTTACTCTGAGCGAATCTAGTTCCTTGTCTGGTATTCCAAATAGTCATACATTCTTGGTTCGCATGCAATGGACATTTAGTTACATCAAACTTTTTCAAGTTCTCCACACTCTGAAAGTCTGTGTTCAGAGGCAAAGCGTAGCCAAGTTTCTTTCCCCTCTGTATTGTCACTGTTGTTGCTTCTGTGTTCAATAACACACTCACACACAGTCCGCTTTGAGTGAGTGAGAAGCTTCTTCCTAAAATAGCCGAGCTTTTACTGTTTCGATTTGGTACCAGACACACCTGTCTGTCATTGCTGAGTTCATTCAAGTTCCTCACTACGGCTTGGTTCGGTTTTAATCTAACTTTTCGATCCAGAAAAATCGGCACCTTGGCCTGATTAATTAAGATCTTATTAAGAGGTCTTTTCTCATACTTTCTCTCAGGATCCTTGATCCTAATCAATCCGTCATTGAGATCGATCGTGACGTCAAAGTTGCGAACGAAATCCCTTCCTAGGATGAACTGGTCGGATTCGTCCAAATTCTCTACTACTAGGAAGCTCATCCAAAGATGTCTTCCTCCGAGCTGCAGTGAAATGATCGGGGTTCGTCCGGCGACATAGATGGCTCCCTGATTGGCAGCTGCCAACCTGATGTTTGTCGGTATGAGATCCGACCTTTCGAAACCCATGTCGGTCCAAGTTTTGACTGGCATGACACTAACCACTGCTCCCGTGTCTAGCAGTCCCTTTACTGAAAGTTGTCTGCCTTGCACGTCCAGAACGTGTGCGGCCAGATCGGCCTCGCAACCAATATGCACCGCATCTTGTTCGAGCATCGCGTTGTGTCCGATTCGTCTGACCTTCAGCTCCTCTTGACCAATGTATATCCGGCCAACCTGATCGTTCTTATCAGTTATGTGAGCTTTCGTGTAGATATTGATGCCATCTACATTCATCAGGATCGGGTAAGGGCCATGGACATCGATATAATGTCCGTCCACTTTCATCAGCCTCGGACCTCCCGCTGTGAGCAGCGCTCGCACTGCCCTGGAGTCCAGTTTGGGATCCTTCTCCTTCAGGTAGTCGGCATAGATGTCCAGGTGGACTAGTGTAATCTCGGATGGCTCACTCAAGTTCTTGACCACCTGGTGCCCTGCGACTGAGATGATGGACATTATTTTGGTCCCCACCTTTGTCATGCCGAAAGTCTTACCAGATATAACGTTCAGTTTTAGTCCCTGTTTCTTGGATTCCACTTTGTCTTCTGCTTTTGTCGTTTACCCAGGACATTAAGATTTTCCCGAAGATCTGTGCTCTCCAGCTCCGACCTTACCCATTGCTCCACTTCTTTCGTGGCTAGGTCCTGTTTGACATTCTGCAGCGCTGTCCTTGCCGCCAGGCCGTAATCCACCTTGAGTGGGCTAGACGACTCTGCTTCGAGGTTCGAGGCTACCACCTCGTCAGGCCATGTCTTAACCTTCTTGGTCGTGAAGGTGCTCGGTGTCGTCTCCTTTCTCCGAGATTCAGCCTCGTTCATCAGACGTGCTCGACTGGCCTTGACACCCGAAAGCGCCTCTTCGTGGCGGGGATGTTTCGCGTCCGCTACTGCGTCCCAAAATTGAGTACAATCCGACTTGAAGTGTCCCTCCAAATTACAGAACAAACACCTCGGACCATATTTCATGATGAGCCCTCTGACGTACTCCTCATGATCCTCGTCGGTCGCGTCGGCGTCCTCGAGAAAGTAGCCTATGGCCTTCATGTTCTGTTTGTATGCAGAACACGCAGAAACGTGATGGTCCATCGAACCACAATTCGCACACAACCTCCTCTTGTCCATGTCATCGCGAGGTTTGTACCAACTGGAATTCGCACCAGTGTTTGTCCCGCTATAGTTGCCATAATTGCTGTAACGGTTTTGCGCCCTCGGTTTTATGAGTAAATACTCGCGTGACTTCATACGCAAGTCGTCAGGCGTGGGTACCTGGTCAAGCGACAGGGTGAAGTGAGTGGCAAACATCGTCTTCAACTCCTCACTCCTTACTCCATCCATGAACTTCGAAGCAATCGCCAAGTTTCGCTCGGATATTCTCTCGTCCAGCCAGGCCTCTGCGGGGCTGCCCTTGGCCGCTCCTTGTTTCTATGTTCGTAGTTCGTTCTCGAGCCTTGCTGGGCTCTGGCACTGTAGCCCGTATCATCTCCAACATTCGCATGGCGTGAGCGCTCCCTTGAGTTGGAATGCTCCTGCCAATTACTCCCATTCAGGATCGCGTCAAGCTTCCGCATCATCAAGTCAGATTTGGCGTCCAACCTCTTTTCCAGGCCAGTCATCGTTTGGGCGTAGGTATTATCATGATCATTCAATAATCGCTCGATCTCTCTTGTCATCCTAGCCTCTCTTTCCTCTGACTCTTTGTTTGCCTGTGCCAGGCTCTCAGCCAGGCATTGATCGGTGTTACGAATCAATTGAGCCTGATCAAACCTCGCCTGCGACTTCACGTGCGTTAGCTCATCTTTCAAACTCTCTCGACCATGGTGAGCTCTCTCGTCAACTTGATCTATCCTCTTAGTCATGTCCCGCTTCAATTCATCCAGGCCATTCATCACACCAGCGAACATGTCACTTATGTCACCAGCTGCCCCCAATGGCGGGGTTAGCCCCAGAGAAGACGAGGTCAACTGCGGCTGTAGCCTAGTACTCGATGACGCACCGCCCTTTTGCTTGTGCATTGACGTCATCAGTCTGTCAAACGTTGATGATGCTCCCATCGTTATCAAATCTGACATAGGCCTGGTCGGCGAGGCAGAAGACGCCTCCCTGCTCATGTCGTTCCTTGGGCACGGTGTGAAGTTCACATCCGGATGGGTTATTTCCGGTTGGTCGTAACAAGAGGACAGACCTCCGGCTTGTAGCGACGTCACGCGCTCATCGTACAAAGACTTCCAACTTTTCTTTGCCTTCGAGAACGTCTGCTCTTCACCCGGACTCATACTCGACATCATCGCGTTGTTGCTCTGCTTGGCCAAAGATGAGTGTGTACTTGTCGGACGTGAAGGTTCCTTTCTCCATTTATAGCTCTTAGTCTCTGATTTGGACATTCCCCTGTACAACACTTCCTCCCGAGGTTCGACCTCGGGACGCTCCGAGGTCTCCTCTGTCCTCTCGACTTCCTCCCGTTCGAGGACCTCGTCTGGCTCAAAGTCGGGTCGAATGAGCGTTCGCTCCCCTTCGTCAAAAGGATCCACCAGCGTTTCGCTCGCAGGCCCGGCCTCGGCGCTCCGCCCTTGATTGCCATCGAGGTTTTTCTCGCTCCTTAGTTTCATTTCGCTCACTGAAAGATCAGGTTGACCTTTAGTCGATTCGTCTTCAGCAAACGCGTCGGAAGCGCTGCTAAACGAGGTTTGGCTACGCCTAGTTTTAAATTTCCGCGTGCTTCCCTTGCTTAGCCTGGGAATTTTAGTAGTCGATCCTAGCGAGTCCCTGCACTGCATAGTTTTTAACAAAATGAAAATATTCGTAATTTGATGGCAATGCAAACGTACCACAAACAAGATCTAGTTAAATCACTTAACGCTGCCTACTCGATTCCGTCAGTATCAAAATGTCTCTTAGATCTCTCACGACTAAACTAGTGACTCAGCTTAAGTTACACACAGGGTCTACCCAGTATTGATATAATGCTAACTCAACCCTGTTGTATAGTATAACAGTATCACTAAGTTTCCACAAGATATAATCGACACACAAAACACAATCGACAATCAGATAAGAATATCCTACAGGTGACAGCGACCTTTCATCAGTATCAATTTACGGCCACTTTCTTATCAAGTCACTGCGTTGTCAAAATCAAACAATCTTTGGTAAAAAGCAGTGATGATTCAGAAATAGATAAATAAAACTTAGTCTTAAAGAAAAAGACTTCCCCCAATCGGAACGATCCGAAAGAACGAAGCCCAGGACACAGTCTTCTCAAGTGGGTGTGTATCTGCCTAATACACCCACCGAGGTCTTCTTTTAGGTGTCCTGCGATTGCCCGAGCTGTCCTACTAAGTAGCTCAAGGCAACCTCTGATCGAAAATTCGTCAAGTCTATGAAAAAGCTCTCCCACACTCGGACTGCTCCAAGTGCACGAGAGTAGGGAACAATTCTTCTTCTCAAGTGGGTGTGTATTTGCCTAATACACCCACCGAGGTCTTCCTTTATTTGTTCCCGGATTGCCCGAACTTTTCTATTAGGTAGCTCAAGGCAACCACACGACCAAAATCACAATCAAAAAAGAATTTCTTTGTTCGGGTACTTCTGATACACCCAATGTAGAATCCAAAGTTGATCACGAATTTCCGGGTCAGAATGGGTTCTTATGATCCTGATAAGCACGCCTAATATCCTAATATGATCCTAATTAAATGGATATTTTCCGGTTCCCAAATTGCCACAGAAGGTTTACTCAAGTCTCTAACAAGGAAGATCGTTAGAAGGTTTAAGACACTCCGGAGGGTTACCTCGGAGGGTACCTTGATCAACCAAGTTACTTCGGAGGGTACCTTAATCACCCAAGTTACTTCGGAGGGTCCCCCTAAATTTACTAAGGAGGGTCAATAAGATGCTTAATATGCTCCGGAGGGTTACTTCGGAGGGTACCTCCAAAATTTTCAAATTTTTTGATCTCGCTTAGAAGGTTCTCCCACTAGCTTCAAAAAGCGTCAAAACAAGCTAGGAGCTCTAAGGGGAGCTGTTTTAACTTCTTTGGGTGATCTCGTGGAAATCTTCCACTAAGGAGGGTTGCTAAGGGGTTTAGCTGACTCCGGAGGGTCACTTCGGAGGGTTCCCCCAAAATCAAGAAAAAGGGTTATATCACCGCAGTAAAGCCTCTGAGAGCGGTCTACCTGGCTTAAAACTAGGTTGGCTGACTCGGTCAACCTTCCCAGTAGGATAAAAGGTGATTTTATCAAAATCTTATGCCGCTCGGAGGGCTCCTCGTGATTTGGACCCTCCGAACCAACAAATTCTGAAAAGTTTTTCTTTTCCAAAATAATCAATCCCAAAAACGGTTGCAATTCGGAAAAGTGGTCAAAAACGTCGACTTATGGTACCAAAATTATCCCGATCGGATAACTAGTCTTTGAGAAATCGCCAAAAACGCGTTCGTCAAAATGGCCTTTTTCACCACCTGTATAGGTTCTGAAAGACTTTTTCCGCAATTCCGGTCGAAAGTGCCTAAAAATACTTGAAATGAGCGTAGTAGCCCTGTACGGCACTGGAATAATGCAAAAAACCGGACCAAAATTGGTTTAGAAACAAAAATTTGGCCAAAAACTATCAAATTTGGACCCTCCGATTCCTTCCTTTCCAAACCTTAAGTCGTTAGCTCTATCCACGGAGCTACTCGGAGGGTTACCCAAAAATTTCTCTAGTAACCGAGCACGTTATGCTAGCACGCTCCTAACGCAACAAATTTTATTGCTCTAACTCTAAAAACTCAAAAACTCGATCCCCAAAACAGATTGACAAAATACAGAAAATTATCAAAATTTTGATCGAAAAATTTCCGTTTTTCTAACTTCTACTGAGTCTTTGCTCACGCGGTTTCTTTAGTGAAGGGGATCGAACTACGTAGCTACTCTCTATACAAAAGCTTTTTGCCTATCGGAAAAGCTCGGATATCCGAAAATTTGAGGGTCTACAGTTTGATCGAAAATTTTTGGGTCTAATTTAGGAGATAAGTAATATGTAATAAGGATAATAACCTATTAGTAGTCGTTAATGAATAGTACTATACCCTCCCTTGCACCAAAATACCCGAATTAAGACCCTTAACTCGGAAATTTGTAATCGATGGAGGGTACAATCGGACCGCGCCAATCGTGCCCCCCACCACTTAAGTTTTAACGAAATAGTACTCGAACGATGCTAAAATTGCTTCAACGATACCCAACAGTCGTTGCGGATGTTGTCCTTGATGTCCCTGTTGAGTGTGGAACACGTTGATCAGCTTGCCACTCTACCCTCCGGCCACCGGCAAAATCACCATTAACGTGCTTAAACACTCAAATTACACTCGAGGGAGGGTATCCAACCCTTCACCAAAACACACAATCTTTCTATCAGAAACGATTTAAATCAATCTGAAACAACAACAAATAGGAAGGTCAGATCACATCTCGTCCGGAAATAACATATAAATTGTCACTTTACATTTTTTACTGTTTTTGGTCTTTTTTTTTTTTTTTTACTGTTTTTTGTACTTTTCTGTTTTTAAATAAATTTATTTTTGGCTTTTTCTTGGTTATACACTATTTTTGCTTGGTTTTACACTTTCTCTTTAATTATTTTTGGTCCTGGGGTCTCAGGACAAGTGGGCTCTAGATTTCCCACCTAACCCTCCGGCCCCCGGAATTTTCGGTGTTAACTGAGTTAAAAAGCTAAATTGTACTAGACGGAGGGTACGCACCTTCCCCCTAGTACAACAACGGTCATTAAGGCCTCTAACTCGGGCATACGCCCGGAGCGGAGGGTACGTCACTGAAACGTCTGCTGATCATGATGGTTTCATGCCTTTAACAGGCCCACCCAGGAGCGCCATAAAAACGTCTATGTAACATTCGCCCAAATACTACACAGCGACGGAGCGTAGGAAAAGTACCTATTAACGACTGGCAGGCGTCAGTTACCTTAATCCTACTCGTTTTTCACCGTCTCGACCTTGCCAGTTGATTTTCTGGTCTTTTTAGGGCTAAGTAAAAAGTTACTATTTTTAGGCCATCAGTCAAACGACTTTTGATCAGCTTTCGTTTACATGCGAACACAACCACATAGCTGAGTCTCGGATCCTCAGACTACGTGATTGTCATTAAAAACACGGCTCGAACAACCTATTTTAACATATTTTTGTGTGACAGTTCTATATTAAATCCATTGGAGATGGATTGACCCTTTCTTTTTCTAGCTACTCATACTCTGAAATATCAAACAATAACGGTGTTAATTAATATCTATGACATTCCAGCAGCTATAAAGTTAGTTTATACAGTCCTTTCACATAAACAGTCTTTCGGGGACCAAGCCTCCGCTCCCGTAATATTCCTGAGATAACGCTCTTATCTCTTATAATTCGTGTCCCGGGAGGGTTCCGTGGTATATTTCTTCCCCCACTCAAGCCTTCTTCTCCACCAATATCTGTTAACAAGTGTCTTATCGTGCGTTGTTGCCACGATAAGAGGCTTCGTGTTTTTTCGTCTCTGGTACGACTGTTTTTCACAATATCTGTCGTTGTTCTGATTTTTCACATTTGTTGTTCACTTTTTCAGTCAAAATGGCCGTTTTTCGTATTTCTGAGAAATATTCTTCTTCCAATCGAAATTTTAAAAATAAAAATTCTAGAATATTCCGACCCTCCTTCGCATTACTTTTTCATCAATAAGGCCTTTTGTCGTTCTTTTTTACGTCGCCGGAAGGTTGTGCTGTGTCATCTGGCAGAATGGCACAGGTGGGAGGTCGCTCCTCTCGCGCTGAATTGCTGCGAGCCTTCGACTGCAACCTCTCGTGTAGCTCCTTGAGACGTGATGAACCCGTCACTGTTTGACTACCACCCGTTGAGCTGGGAGTGTATCCCGGCAGCGCGATTTCCATCAAAGGCCGGATCGGTGTCGTCTCTAGACCGCGTACGGAGGGCACCGGCTCGGGTGTTGTCCATACCTCCAGACAATCATTCATGTGTTCTTGAGCTACTCGGTCCAGGTTAAATCGACCACTCGACCGGGGAACCTCGTCCATATCCATCCGCGACTCCGGTCTTGATCCAGTGACAACTGGTTCAGTCGTCTTCTTCTTCTTTAATTTCCCACTCGCGACCGCTTGCTGCCTCCTTTGTAGTCGCTCCAGTTCCGATTTTATCTGGTCACAATTGGCCACGCTTTCTTGTAGCCTCTGCTTTTGTACTCGTTCTGCCATCGGCAGTTCCCGATCAAGAGTGGCCTTGTCTCGCTCAAGTATTGCCTGCTCGCGATCAAGCTTGGCTTGATCCCTCTCAAGAGTCGCCTGATCCCTATCCAGAATGGCTTTGTCCCGTTCCCTTTGGGCCCATTCCAACTCTCTCTTCATACTGCCGAGATCCGGATACGACTCCTCTGTTTGTTGCGAGCGGAACTTTGACGGTGGCTTACTCGTGGACTGAGTCGCTGTTGCTGCCGGAGGCCTGGTCGGAAGTGGATATTCTCTCGCACAATATTCCGTGTCGCTGCCCAAACCAGGGTTTCTCGCAAGGTCATGTCCTTTCAGGCCTCCTTCCACATTCCAGGATAGCCATCTGGTCTGCTCCTGGTTTGATACTCCGCTTGAAGTGTATCCCACCATCAACACCGCTTCTGTCGCTGACACCCTGCATTCGCCTTGTTCTTCCAATTGCAGGATGGCGTACAACATCACCGCCACTCTTTCATCCACTTGTGTATAGTCGAGCTCCCTCAAGCGCTTGTATAGTTTGTCGAGGGTAAGCTTTTTGAGCTCTGCTGGCATAGACTTCCAGAAGCGATCCGCCATCGTTACTCTACCTTCAAGTGATCTCGCGTATCAACCAACTCGAGAAATACCTTGCCAGTTAGACTTAAGAAGTACCATTCCCAAACCAACTCGAGAAAAACCTTGCCAGTTAGACTCAAGAAGTACTCTACCAGTTAGACTCAAGAAGCGCCTTTACCCAATTGATACTTGAGAAATGTTTTTTTCTGGTATTGCCAGTGGAGAACTTTTTCAAGGTCTTCTCTTTTGTTCGAATGAGTGTAGCTTGATTGCCAATTCAATTTTGCAAATCAATTTGAAAATAAAATTTGTTTTTAGGTTAAGATGCTTTTGCTCATGCCTAGCCCAAACCCCCCCCCCCCCCCAATAATACTTTCAAGACATTATCGAAACAACTCCATTAAAATGATTCAATTTAGATGTTAAAAACATGCAGATCCACCACTTTATGTTTTAGCACCATTGATCAATCTACCTGACTCGTGCCCCCTTTTACCTAACTCGAGAACCCTGTGCCTCCAAACTCAAGACTTCCATGGCCATTCAAGCTCAGGCAAACTCAAGTAGTACTTCTTGTGCAGGTGCACCATTATTTCGCTTTCCGCAAAGACCACGTGTAGGATGGCGTACAATTCCCTAGGGATCAACTTGCCCTTGTTTGGGTCGTAGACCGGCATCGAGACCTCCAGTATCCCTCTTTCGACCATGAAGTCCCTCAGCCTCGTTAGTGTCAACATCACGTGTTCGGGGTCTATCATGTTCCTTTCATTGACCCTTGTTACCAAAAAGCACAGGTATTTACCCGGAACATGTGAAACTGAAAGAGGAAGCGCAGCCATTCCTCCAAACTCGGCTGTCTGCCTAAATAGAAACTCCACATTCTGATATTCTCTCTTGAAGTCGGCCTCTAGTCTCGTGTTGAAGCTCATTTCTGCCGTTATGTAGATCGCACTTGTCCTATCTGACAAGATGAAGTCGCTGTCCGTGATCAGAATAATCACTAAATATTCATTGGGTATTTCAAATTTTGTCTTGGAATTTCTCCCTATGGTAGGCTCAGCTTCCTCCTGATCCAATTCCAACCCGTTGGTCACTCACACTTCCCTGAGCTTCTTTATCATCAAATTTTCGATGTGGGTAAGTCCTACCCCCACTCACAGGACAAAAATATTTATCGACGTCCCCGTCGATGATGCTAGGTTCAAATTATCCGGTGGTATGTCCAGTGGCCGATCGGTGGCTGTCCAACCGAAAAGCGGATCTTTTGTCTTCACATGTTTTTCTGCTGACACATCGACCTGCTGGATACTTTGCGCTTCTTCTCCTTTATTCTTGAGGTTATGCATCCATCCAGTATCCTCAGGTTTGTGTTCTCCCTCCTTTCTATCTCGCTCTGCTCCAGGTCTATTTCTCGTTCTGGTACTGAGTGATCCTCCTGCTAGGAGTGCTCGCCGTCGTTCATGATTTGCCAATCTTCATCGGCTACCTGCTCGCCCACATTCACTAACTCCTCGACATCTCCTCGGGTTGTATCTTATCAATCAAGAAGTCATCACCATACCTGTTGTATCTCATGCCCGTCCGCTTGCGATTGCAATTTTTTGTCCCTGCTGTCTTCAGCAAATCTGGTTCCGTCCACTTTGGCACATCGTTCTACTTTGGATCATTCCAATCTTCCTCCGCAAAAGAAATCCAATCTGAACCTACATCTTTTTTTCTCGTTATCATCCATGCTCACGTACTCGTTGCCGTCCTTCTTCTCTTTGGTGGCCTTTTCGTTCACTTCACATGCCAGTAGATACTCGAGTCCTTCTATGTTCTGTGGTACACACCAGTCCTCCGGAGATGGGACATGAGGTTTCAGATTCTCATAGTGCGCTGCACCCCCTCAAGCGATAGAACCGACCCTGCTTGTGTACCTCAGTTACCATAAACGGTCCTCTCCATTTATTTAGTAAATTTTACGTGCCCTTTGGAGGTATGATGTTCTGGAACACCCAGACATATTGTGCCACTGCATACGGTTTCGCCTTGAGTATTTTTTTATCGTACTTCTTCCGCTGCCTCATTTGTGCTTGCGCCGTGTTCTTTCTGCAGAGCTCGTTCATTTCCTGTTATCTCTTGACAGCTTCCTTCACATACGCCTGAGGCGACGTCTTTTTCCCTTCGTATTCTGGATAGAAGAATGTCCGGGGCATTGCTCTCTCCCTGCCAGTTAACATCATAAAAGGGCTGATCCCTGTTGTTGAGTGTTGCGTGCTGTTGTATGACCCTACCACTTGCGGCAGATATTTATCCCAGGCTGTCATGTAACTTGAGCAAAACACCCTCAGCATGTTCACCAGCGTTCTGTTCTGCCTCTCCACAAATCCGTTAGTCTGAGGGTGGTAAGTTGTTGAATGTGCTTGAGCAATGTGCGATCTCCACGTCAACTCTTTTGTCAGGTCACCCACGAAAGCTTTCCCATTATCTGACTGGAATGTCATCGGACAGCCATATCGTGATATCCAATGCGCTATCGAATGGTCACAAGTCTCTTCCGCTGAGGCTGTCTGACCTGACACCGCTTCCGCCAACTTCGTGAAGTGATCTATTATAACCAGTTTTTGATTGTATCCCGAGTCGGTCCTGCAGTTCTTCTGATGGTCTATCTGCACGACTTCGTTAAAGTCCGAGCTCTATAAGAACTTGAGTGGGAATTTCTTTTTTCTAGAGTCTTTTACTTGTAAACACGATAGACATGCGTTCACCCACCTTTCGCAGGCCTTTCTCAACCCTGGCCAATCAAACCTGTGTAGTATTTTTTGTTGTACATTGTCTATCCCCTGATGTCTTATCTGATCGTGCGATCTGAACAAAACTTCCCTCTGGTATAGCTGTGGTAGTATGATGAGATTATGCTTGTGTAATATCTTCTCTTCATCTTTTCTTCTAGAGTCTACCTGAGGAAGGGTCAGTTTGTAGTTCCCTGTCGCGGTGCTTCATTTTGTCTTCTGCCAATATCATGCAAACACTATCTTGGTCATCGCCACTCTTCTCTGAGTCTTCATCCCATTCGTTGGACTCCCCGGACAATTTCTTTTATTCAGCGTCTTTTTCTGATGTCGGCCACTCCCCGGACTCTTGACCTACTTCAAGGTGTTCGACCTCCTCCCTGAATGACACTTTCTTCTTTCGAAACGTACTCCGCCTCAGTATCTCTTCTAGGATTTTCTGAACCAATGTCTGCACCATTTCCTTGTCATCAGGTTGCTTTTCTTTCAACGAGTTTTCGCACGAGCTGTCTCTCTTCTTCTCAGTATTGTGACCTCTGGTTCTTCTTTATTATTGTTCCAGACTACTGGTTTATCATCTGCTAGCTTCTCGAGTAATCTCCTCAAGTCCTCACCTATCCTGTCTCTACTTCATTGAAATCGTAGCCTATTGCCTTTAGTGTTTCCCTCATTGTTTTCGACTTGAGCATTACTTCCATTGGCATCCCTGGATTTCTCTTCAGAATTGTTTTCTCTTGATGCTCCGCTGGTAGCTCGGTATGGTCCTCTATTGGTTTCCCTGACGTTTCGAGTCACCTCGTTAGTTGAAGGCTGTCGTACGTCTCCTTGTCCATAAAAGAGAAGCCATCTTTGATTTCTCCGCCTCCCTGTCTGCCCCCTTTGCTCGTGTCTCTCGTAGAATTCCGTCTTCTTACTCAAGCTATCGGCATTTTGATGTTTTTCCCTTGTTCTGTGTTCAATGATCATATTGTAGCCGTCCAAGCGAACAATCCATATCCCAATGTAGCTCTGATCCATTGAGTATGTCTTCAGCCAACTGAGTGCTCTCTTGTCGACCCGTAACTTGAATGGTTCGCTACCTAGGTACGCCCTGTATTTCTCTATAAAGGCAACTACCGCAAAAACATCTCTGCTTTGGGTGCCCCGTACTTCATCTCTGTATCAATCAAGACTTTGCTCCCGTACGCTATCGGTCTCAAGACTAACTTTCCGTTCGATTCCTGCTCTTGATGGAGTATGCCAGAGATTGCTACCACTGACGCGTCCGCATCCGGCACGTAGATTCCTTTTTCCAATGGCATACCTAGCACAGATGATTCACACAACTCTTTATTTATTCTTTGAAATGACTCCTCTGCCGCGTTATTCCACGTGAGTTTCTTACCTTTGTGCCTCATGGGTTGCTGCATCGGCTATACTTTCTCCGCATAGCCCTTGATGAATTCCCTGTAATAGTTCGCAAAACCCAAGAAGCTCATTAGTTGATGCTACGTTTTCGGTGATTTCCAAGTCAGCGCCGCTTCTACTGCGTCTGGGTCTGGGCTAATGCCATGTTTATCCACCATCCTCCGCAGGTAATTAATCGAGTCCTTGAGAATCTCGCATTTCGATGGCTTGCATTTTAGTCCTGCCCCTTTCATGCAAGCGAACACTTCGTCTAGTCGCTCGATGTGGTCCTCTAGAGTAGGTGTCGCTATTACCACGTCATCCACGTAGCACATCAACAGGTTGCCATATTTCTTCGTTACACTTGTCAATGCATTGAAACAGTCCTTTTCCATTGAAACAGCCCCAGCTCGCAAGCAAACCCTGTCTTGTCCCTGTCCTGCTTCCTCAGTGGTATCTGATAAAAAGCCGACCCTAAATCAAGAGTTGTTAAAAATTTTGCGTCCCCTAATTTTGAGAGGTTCTCATCAATCCTAGGTATGGGATAGGCATCCTTCACCGTGAGGGAGTTCAGATACCGAAAGTCACAACAAAACCTTAGTTGGTCTCCTTTCTTCTTAGCCATCACTACTCCACACGCCCACGGTGATTTGGATGGTTCTATCATATCATACTCTAGCAGGGTTTCTATCTTTTTTCTACATGCATCCGATTTGTTAGGGGTCATAAGCCTCGCCCCCTCCCTGTGTGGTACCGCCGACGACTCCTCGAACTCTATTTCATGTTCAACGAAATTACAACATCCAATGTCTGCCTTATGTTTAAAAAACAACGTCCTGATTCCGATCTAGTACATCCTTGATGGCTTCCAGCTGTTAGTCGGTCACTTTACCCCTCAATTTCTCTATCTCCTGTAATACCGGTTTACCCATTTCTAATTCCTCAAGTATGGGTCTTTCCGGAAAAGTCGAACAGCTCGAAAGCCCATCGTATGTCTCTGACTTAAGCGATTTCACAAGACCTTATGAATGTTTTATTTTCTTCAATCTTCTCAAGATACAAATCTTATCTCCATGACTTGGGCAATCAAAAACTTCATTTTCTTTCGCATTTTCAGTCAATTCGTATCGAGTTTCCACAGGTAGAGCATATCCCAGTTTCCTTTCCCTCTGGATTGTGATTGGTATATCAAGAATATTCAACAAGACACTGACGCAGAGGCCACTCTTGGTTATCGAGAAGGATCTTCCTAAAAAAGCAGCACTTTGACTATTCGGATTTGGGACTATGCATACCTGTTTATTGTCACTTAGTTCATTATAGTTTTTCATCCGCAAAGTTACTATTGCCGCTTCGTTTGCTTCCAGCCTTACCCTCCTACTCAAGAATACTGGAGCCTTATTTTCATTCGCCATTATCAAATTTACCGGTTTAATTACGTACTTCCTTTCCGGGTTCCGAATCCTGAACATCGCATTGTTAAGATCAATTGTTTCATCGAAATTCCTGATAAAATCTCTGCCTAAATTGAATCGGTCAGACTCATCTAGATTCTCCAACACGAGAAAACTCATCCACAAATTGCGTTCCCGCAAGTTTAGGGTTATTATTGGTGTACTGCCTAATACCCGCAGCGCCCCCTTATTCGCTGCTGACAGCCGTATTCTCGAGTCTATCAAGTCATCTCTGTCGAAGCCCATTCTCTTCCATGTTTCGATTGGTATGACGCTCAAGACCGCTCCTGTGTCCAATAACCCACGCATTTGTCTCTTCTTTCCTCTTATGTCTAGTACGTGAGCAGATACATCTGCCTCTGTCCCGATATGCATTTCATCTTCTTCTAACATAGCACAGTGTCCAATCGATCTCACTTTTAGTTCTTCTCTACCCACGTAGATTTGTCCGGCTAGATCTTTATCACACGTTATCATGGTTTTCGTGTAGATGTTTTTTCCATCTATTTTCAGCATTACCTCATGCGGACCATAGGCTTCCGTGTATCTGTTGTCTATGCGAACTGATTTGCTGCCACCACTTGTGAGTAGTGTCCTCAAGGCTCTAGAAGGTGTTTGCGGACTTATTGCACTCAAGTAATCTGCGTACACATCAATGTGCATTATCGTCTGGTCGCTCGTTTCACTCAGGTTTCTTGTTACTTCGTGACCGCTCACTGTGATTGTTGACATTATTCTCGGCCCAAATTTCGTTATGCCAAATGGTTTTCCCGTCACCATTTTAGAGTGTTGCAATTACACAGTTCATTGCGTTCTCTCCGGCTTCTGACACTGGCTTTGTCTTGCAGAGTGTCTCGCTAAATCTCTGCTTTTCTATCTCCTGCTTCAGCCGTTGCTCGATTTCTTTTATCGCCAAGTCTTGCTTCACTTTGTTGATCGCCTCTGCAGCTGCTTTCTCATAGTTTATTTCCAGTGAATTCCTGGTCTCAGCCTCCGTGGCAGCTTTGACTTGCGTTATGGCTTTCACCGTCTTTGTTGATAGTTCACCACTCGCTGCCTCCGTGTTCTTGAAGTCAACTTCGGCTCGTTTGTTCCTCGTATTTTGTACCGCAACCAGTGCTAGTTTGGGTTTGGGATGATTTTGATTCTACAACGCCTTCCAAAACAATAGACAGTCCATCCTGAAATGGCCTTTTTGATTACAGAAGTAGTAACTCGCGCCTATCTTGATGATAAAGCCACTATAAAATTCATGTTCTTCAGTTTGGCTCAAATCTTTTTCATCTGGCGCGTATCCCAGGCTTTTCATGCCTTGTTTGTACGTCGTGCAGACAGCAACATGATGATCTGCTGATCCGCAATTTGCGCATGACCTAATTTTATCCATGTCGTCTCTAGGCTTGTACCATGACGACCTTTGTGGTTGGCTTCCCCCTTGCATGTTCTTGCCTTCTGAGTACGAGTAATTTTTTGGTTTCATCAACATGTACTCTTTAGACTTTTGTCTCATCTCTTCTGGGGTTGGTGCATTATCCTTTGATAGTGTATAATACGTCGCCCACACCGTTCTTAAGTCGTCGCTCTTCACCCCGTCGATATACTTCGAGGCGATGCTGAAATTTCTTCCGTTTGTCGATTCTTCCGGATCGCTCCTTCTTCTCAAGCTCTCAAGATCATCCAGGAACCAATCGATTGACTCGTCGTCCCTCTGTCTTCTTTTTTTCAAATCTCATCATCGCTTGGTGACTCTTCATTCCTGATCCGAATCAGTTCAACAGTTTTTCGAAGATTTTGTCCGCCGTATCGCGCTTCTCCTCTTTCTTTGCTACTACGCATTTTAACGCTGTGCCCTCCAGATTGCTCAGTATTGCTGTGCAGGCCTGCCTTTTGTCATTCAAGTTGTCTTATTCTAAATGTAGTCTGATGACTTCTACCCATGTGTCAATGCAGCCATCCGAGTCATCTTTAAACTCTTTGGGTTTCTTGAAGGTCTTTCTGGATTTACCGCTTCCTCTATCACTCGAGTCTGTGTTCCTTGTTGCGAACGCATCATTTCCCAGGTGCTCGCCCATGTCAAGGCGTCAGGTGCTACAATAGCGTGTGTGCTGGAGTGCCCTGGTGCTTTCGTCGAGTTTGAGGTTTCACCCTTCATAATATTCTTGGACCCCCTGCCCCTATGCTTGCTGCAATCCGGGGTAACGGTGTAGACTCCCGTTGATTCCGTTGCGGTTCTATAAAGTCGACTCTGGTGCCTTGTGATCTGTCTAGTGCCGAAGTACAACAGTGCCGAAAAAAAAATTGATTTCAAGTGCCCAAAATGAAAACTTTGTTCAAACAGTGCCAAAATTATGAACAAATTTCAATATATTAAGTGCGTCAATCAAAAATTAAACGGCGAACATTTACAATTTTAAGTGGCACTTAAAGATTTTGGAAGAGCAAATTTGCAATTTAGACATTTTGGCGCCCAATTAATTGTATAATTTGCAGTTGCAGACATTTTGGCGCCAAAATTGGAGTGATTTTCTTCGATAATTAGCGTCAACAATTTCTCTTTAAATTATTCTTAAAATTTCCCGCTTTTTTTGGCACTGTTATACTTCGGCACTGTTGAACGCCCCCTTGCGTGATTTTATGGGGGTTCCCAAATTTGGGTAAGTTAACGCGTTCAAACAAATATATTTTTTTCTTTTCGCATTGAAATAATATGACTGATGGTATCATTGGAAAATGAAACTGTTATTGGATCTAATTCTTAAGTTGACCGGATGCAGTATATAGCATGTGTCGTTGCTCGTGGCCCTTAAAATAATTTCAATATTGTGGTTTTTACACTAAGGAGAGCAAGTGTCTTGTAATCGGGACAAAGGTAATTTAACTCGCGTTTTTTGAACCTCTACAATTTCCGTAGTCTTTACAGCTTGATGTAAAGGTACCGCGGTTGGTTTGCTTCCTTATATCTGGGTTTTGAGTCTGTTTTTTGACCCTACGTTACTAAGACATAGTAGTTATCCAGGTAATCGTTCTTGTTGTGTCTTATTTCCTTTTTTTAAATCTGGCGGTCCTCCTCACTGCACTTAAACTTTTTGTCTATCTCATTCAATTTTGTCATCAGGTCTCCCAGCTCCACCGAGATTGTTCTGTTTTTCCTAGCTTGTTCGTCTGGGATAACTGCTGCTTCTTGCGAGGCTACTCCCTTTTCCTTCCTGGTGTCCGTCGTTATCGTAGAAACTGTCCCAATGGTTTTGCTCTTCTCGGTTACTGCCGTTGTCTCCTCAGCTCTTGGTTTCATTCCGACCATCGCAGTAATCCTCTCGGTGAACGACGTTCTCTTCGTTTGTCAGTCGTCTTTGATCGTCTCTGGCGTATTGGTCACTTTTTCCCCATTGCCCCTTGGTGAGAACTCTATGGTATTCTTTTCTTGTTCTACTGTGTTTGGTATCGGAGTTGTTTCCGTCGTCTTGTGTTCTATCCCGTCTATGCTCTGATTTGTTGTCTCTAGATCAGTCTGTTTTCCTGGTGCGCTTTGTTCTTCCATCGTTTTCTCTTTCACCTTCTGCTCCTTGTTGCTTCTTGTGCTGACCATATTAACTGAAAAGTTTTTTTTCTCATTATTCTCGGATTCGTTGGTGCCGGTTTCCTTTGCATTGAGGTATGGCTCTGCTTAAGTCCTGTTCCCTTTCTTTCGGTTAGTGATACTCTGAATTTCTTCATTGTTTTTAATCATAATTTTTCTTTTTTTTGTAATTCTAATTTGCTAATGTGTACAAATTCCTATTCCAATATCTTAAAATAAAAAAGTTTTCCTAGTTTTTGTAAAAAGAAACCATTCGAGTATCGCCAATAGTGTGGACTTTTAGCTGTGTTCTTGGTCGTTCTGATTAGGTCCTGGTACCTTTGCTCAAGTGCTGGGACACTCAGTTACTGTCCCAGGACTTCTTCGAACCCTCCTAGGACCCTTCAATCAAGTGTTGGGACACTTCGAACTGTCCCAGGACTTCTCTGATTCCTCCTAGGACCCTCCATTCAAGTGTTGGGACACTTCACATTGTCCCAGGACTTCTTCGAACCCTCCTAGGACCCTTCACTCAAGTTGTGGGACACTTCGCACTGTCCCAGGACTTCTCTGAACCCTCCTGGGAGACGTCGCTCGAGTGTTGGGACACTTCGTACCGTCCCAGGACCTCTCGTTCAAGTGTTGGGACACTTCGTACTGTCCCAAGATCCCTCGCTTAAGTGTTGGGAAACTTCGCGCTGTCCCAGGACCCCTCGCACAAGTGTTGGGACACTTCGCGCTGTCCCAAGACCCCTCGCACAAGTGTTGGGACACTTCGTACTGTCCCAAGACCCCTCGCACAAGTGTTAGGACACTTCGAACTGTCCCAAGACCCGCCAATAAAATTAGATCCAAAAACGTAACAATCTAAGTGAGAAAAATGATAAAAAACAGAAGGACGAGAACACCCAAAATTCAAAGGCTACCAATGTCGTCTTTTTGTAAACAAATGTCTGGTACCTGATTGTCACGCGTACTAACGGTCTTATGGGGTATTCTCCTTTCGGGTTCCAAAAAATGTCTATATCCGATCCCCCCACCCGATCCTACTAGGTTGCCTACTTTAATTCGATCTTAAGTTTGGATGTCCTTGCGTTGCAACTCTTGCTCTGAGTCTAAAAATGGATCGTTCCAGTCTCTGGGTCTACTTATGTAACCAAATCGACGATGTCTATTGTATAGTTACTATAATATGTCCCCCCTTTTTAAAAATTTCAATCACCAACCTCTATCTTAACCAGCCCTCCTTCTAACCTCCCCCCTATCTAGCTCCCTACTTAAGCCGAAAATTACCTTAGGCGCGTTGGGTGCTAAACCTCTCGAGAGAAAACCTGTTTCCAAGCTCTGCTCAAGTAAAAACGTATCCTCAAAACAGTGGGTATCCGCGTATCCAATTTTAGACTTATTTCCTATAATGTAATGTGGATTTTAACGATACCCGATTGACCAAACAGAACATCCCTGTGTGCCCTTCTCTGTTTGCTCTGATTCCCTGCTGAATGTCTCCATAGCGTCTCCAGCACCTCTCAGGTCCCTTTCCTGAGAACCATTTTCCCACTTGGCTGGTCACCTGTTCCAGTCAAGCCTCCCAGTGGTCCCCTAAAGTTGCAAGCTATCTGAAAACCCTTAGAACGCCCCACACTTGGGCACCTGTGAAACGTTGCTGATTTGATCGAGACGATCGGTCTTATTGGAAAACGGTATGCGTATACTAATTTAATTAATATAAAAGTTTGATCCACCCAATCTGGAATTCAAAGCCACTGTCCTTTTTATGTTTTTTGTAATTTTTTGTTCCTATTTTCAATCTTTTTTTGTTTTTTTGTTTCGCTTTTTCTCTCTTACTCGTTTTTTGTCCCCCTAGTGACCCCTTTTACTCGGTTAGCTAGGCCTGGTTTCGAAAAGTGCACCGGGAAATTTTCTCAAGTTTTCTTAAAAAGCTATCACGGTACAACCAGAAGGTGAATACGTTCCCGTTGAACCGTACCACCGGTACTCTAGAATGGGCATGTAGCTGGATGTCGTAAAAACACCCAGGAGCACCATAAAAACACTATGTAACAGACGCCTACTTAAGTCACATATGAGGTTAAAGAAAAATAGGCCCTATAACCGTTGGCTCAAGAGTCAGGGGCACTATCTCTTGTGTTTTTCTAACTCAAGCGGTCGGAGCCAATTCGGTTTACTTTCGACATGAGACTAAAACCCTTGTTACAGTTTAAAGGCCACTACCAAAATACCCCCCACACTAGAAAATAAGAACGTCCCCATACTTAGGTCTCAAAAAATCTAAAACACGCGAATGCCGCTTAAAACAGGGTCGTAACCTTACGTAGAGTTACTTTTTATTAGACAGTGGACTTTTGATCCATTTCAGATGGATCAACCTAAAACTTCTCCCTAACGCAACATAAAAATATAAAACACATTCAAGAAAAATAAGTTTGATACTCACATACCAGCACAATCTCTAGAATTGAGTAACTAAAATAATAAGTAACTCTAAAATAAATAGGTAAAAAAGTTTAACTCGAGAAGTTTGTAAAGAAATAGTTTTAGCTCAAGAAATAAGTTTTTGGTCTGGACAATTGGGAGACATCTGTTGTCCACCTTTCCACCGAAGGTTCACTCTAGTCCACTTCTAATATATCTCTTCTGTACTCGCGATCACTCTGCCTTATGTTAAGAATAAGACAGCTCGACTCTCGTTCGAATTATGTATCGGAAATTGCGAATAGCAATTTCCCGCTGCTATTTTTGACAACTTTCCCGCAATTGTGTTTTGAATCTTCTGATCTTATTTTTCTGATATTTTTAGTTGTCGCGAGAAACTTGAGTATGACATGCTCAATTCGAATATTTGGATAATTCTATTTCACCTCAAAATCATGTCTTTTGCATTGCTCAAGGTCAAACTTCCAAATATGACCGACTGGCACAAATTGAATTAAGTTTTGCATCAAGTTCGTTCTCAGAGTATGAGAGGCTAGGATTTGAGGAAAGGGTTGATCCATCTCCGATGGGTATGATGAGTTTTATCTACTGAACAAAAACAATACTAATATAATTATCAAGTAGTAGCCCTGCTTTTAGCGTTGACCGCGTGATCTGGGGATGAGCTCACTATTTCTGCATGTAACTACGTTAATTTGCGCGCTTTGGCCGATAGCCTTTAATTTGTTTTAACTTTGTCGACCCGATGTTAATGGACCACAAAATGAACTAGCCTGGTATAGTGCGGAGATGTAAATTTTTCGAAGAAAGTGACAGGAGAAACTTTCACTTTCATAAAGTGTAAATTTATTAAATAGTTTCAGGTTATATGATTTGCGGGGTAGCCGTGGTGACCCCTTATTCATGGTTGTGATTATTGGAGCGAGCTCATTACATCTGGCACTCGAAGATTGGTCATCAGTACGAGGAAAAGAGGAACTACAAGAAGACGTCATCCATTACAAAGGAGTAACGTTTCATGCCCCAAATCGAAAGCGAATGAAATCGTACGAAACATCTTGCGAGACGAAATTAATAGATACGAGTTTGTAATTATATAGCACGACGTAATAAACAATTCGATTTCAGACCATCCATTCAGTCCAAGGACTCCCCTTACTGCCAATCAACTAGTATCAAAAATCAAACCCCTAATCAGTTCGCATCGTCGAATTGAAGGCATTGTCTATTGTCAGAGAGACGGTGCACCCTTTATTCTTGAAGATCTAAAGAAACTACCGAAACCAGTTGTTCAAGTTACAACAGACATAATTTCAAATTCTTAAAAACAAGACAAAAATCTACTTGAAGGATACAGAGAACTGCTACAAGAAACCACTCTTGAAATCAAAACATTAGCTATAATACGAAACAACAATAGCAACTTGAGTGATATCTTAAAGAAGAAAAAGAAACTGTCAAAAAAACAACGAGAAGCACAAAGGAAACGAGAACAGAAATAAATTGTGAGTTTAAACTTGAATTTGTGACGGACTTGGCTTAATTGTCCAGGCTTGGATCAAAATGGATCATATTGTAAATAAATTCTCTCTATCCCATTTTTTCTTTCTTTCTGTATTCACCAATATGACTAAAAATTGCAAAACGTGCAAAAAACCCATTTATGCCAGGGACAGATGTTGCAGTTGTGTATCTTGCAATGCTCAAATGAATCTTGAGGGCACCTGCACTGGTCTTACTAACACCGCCATCAATGGCATAAAAGACTTGGGTTTAAACGCAATGCTTCTATGCGATACATGTGTCACTAATAACGAAAGAGAAAACTTCATAAAGTGTAGGACCAGGATGCAAATAAATGAGAAAATTGAAAAAGAGAGTGAGGGAATACAAGCACGACTTGAACATATGGAAAAAAAGCTGATGGCATTGGTTGATAAAAAAGTCGAAAATGCTGCAAAAACAACATGCGAAAAACTGGAAAAAAGCTATGCAGATGTACTCAGTGTGAAACCTGTTAAAAATATGAAAACTAAAACAGGAGCTGGAAAAGAAGTAAAACATGAAATACATCATATTATCAATAAAAGCTTCCGTATACAGGGGATCAGAGAAAATCCCGAGAAATCAAAAGGCGAAAATTTTGTCCCCACAACCAAAAAGTACATGAGGTACTAAATAAGTTAGGAGTTAAACCACAAATTGAAGAAATAAAAAGGCTAGGGAAATACAGCAAAGAGCGCATCAAGTCAAAAACTTTAATAATAACTCTGTCAACGGAACATGAAGAAGGATTGGTGCTGGCAAAGAGCTTCGAAAAAAGAGATGCTCTGCGAGATGAGAAAATTTACCTTCTTCCAGCATTATCGAAAGAAGATGCGATGAAGGAAAACCTATGCCTAAAAAGACGAAGAGAACTTCTAGACGAAGGAGCTCCAAAGGAGAAAATCAAAATCAGGAAATTCGAGCTGTTCAATGATGGAAAAAAAGAGACGATAGAAGCCGAACAAGCAGATGATGCTTGACTAAGCTTTCTCAACATCCTGCAAATGAATGTAAGAAGTCTCATAAATCTCGAACGACGATTGAAGTTTGCAAATGCTATAGCAACATCAAACTATGACATAATATGTCTCTGCGAGACTTGGTTAAATGAAAACATTGCATCATCTGAATTAATGCTAATTGAATACAGTATTTATAGATCAGAACGACAAACAACCAATATCAAAAATTGCACGGTGGAGTTCTAATGGCAGTGAAACAAACATTTTCATCTAAATTATTGCCAAATATGCAACCCGAGTGTTGTTTAACTTGCAGCATCCAAATAAACGATAAGCGAATTATTGTCTCCTGTTTTTACAATCCACCTTCGAGCGGCAAATATCGCTATTGTTTAGGCGATTTCGCACAAATTTTAACTGAAATTGAGGAATCAAATCAATCAACTGCAACACTTATTTGCGGAGATGTAAATTTTCCAAATGCAAACTGGATTGACTATAGTAGCATCGAAAATGAAGAAGAGTCAATAATTGAACTAAATGAACAACATCAATTCGAGCCAGCAATAGATTTTCCAACTTGTGGCAAAAACACCCTAGACATTACATTATTCATAAGTTGTCACATTCATGTGACTCCTGGCAAAAATGTCTCAAAAATTTACAATTGCTCTGACCACAAAGCAATCGGCATTTAACTTGAACGTCCTCACCATGAGGTAAAAGTCGCTACTGAAAACTTTCGAAGCTTCGGTAGCGTGGACTATAACGAAATCAAGAAATCAATACTAAGTGAGCCTTTCTCACCAGTATGTCACATAAACATCAATAGAATGTGCGAAGAACTTTCCGACTATTTGGAAAATTTGGTAAACCAACATGTGCCCAGAAGAACGAATCCTCGCCAATCACTTCCGCCATGGATTAGGCCAAGTACCTCAAACATCATGAACAAACTGCGAACACAAACTAGAAGATACAAATTGAAACCTACACGCTACCGCAGAAATCTCCTTCTATCTCTATATAAAATGGTGAAAGAGCAGTAGAGGAAGATAGATTAAATTATCAGGAAAATGTGGTGTCCAATCGTAACACACATTTAATTTTGAAACAAATTAGGAGTCTGAAAAAATCAGAAACTCTCCCAAAGAATAAGATCAAGGATGTCATACCTGTTTCCAAAGCCAAAGAAAAAGTGAGCTTTTTAAATGATTATTTTCACTCTGTCTTTTCACCCAAATCAAGCTTCAAACTCAGTGACATGAAGTGCGAAAACACGATATTGAGTAAATTCAGTTTCTCAAAAACATATTTAAACCAAATTATAACAGAGCTTGACATAACAAAATCGCGGGGCCCAGATGGACTCCCATCAATTTTTTTCCAGCGAACGGCCAGAGAAATGACCACAATTTTGCATTGCGTTTTTAAAAACATCAAGAGGGTAAGGAAAAAACCAGATAACTGAAAAGTTGCGGCTTTGTTGCCTATTTACAAGAAAGGTGACAAACGACAATAGGAAAACTACCGGCCGGTGTCAGTCTTAAATATCATGAGTAACCTCCTGGAAAAATGCATGTATCCAGCGCTGTACGACCATTTCATCAAATTTCTCACAAGAAGTCAGCACGGTTTTGCTAAAAACCGTTCAGTTGTTACAAACATGTTTTCCTTCTTGGAATAAATCTACGAAGCAATTGACAAGAACGCTGAAAACCATGTGATCGCATTCTATACTGACTTCTCTAAGGCATTCGACAAAGTCCTGCACTACAAACTATTACAGAAAACGAGCAACTTTGGAGTTTGAGGCTATTTCCTAGAAATAATCTCAGACTATCACAGCAACAGGAAACAATTTGTTCGTGCTGACAATTTCTCATCAGAAACTTTGGAAATTACAAGTGGCGTACCACAAGGAACGTTGATTGGTCCATTATTCTTCTACATCTTCATAATTGATCTTCCTGAAGTTTTGAAATTTAGTGACCCATAAATCTTGGCAGACGAGCTAAAATTGCTAGCAGTGATTGTAGACACGAAAGACATCCAACAGGACCTAAAAAGCGTTGAAAACTGGGTAGACAAAAACAAAATGAGTCTGGCACTGGACAAATGTTTTTATGTCGAATTTAGAGGAAATCAACACGAATTCATTCTTTGTGAAACAGCAGTTGAAAGCCGGAATGTGATAAAGGATCTAGGAATACATCTGTCCAAACATTCAACATGGACAACCCATATTGACTCAAGAATGTCGATAGCGAATAAAACGTTCTATTGCATCCGCAGAAACTTAGAAATGAAAGTCAAAATGCGCATAAAACTTGGTCTGTACAAATCCTTAATACTTCCTGTTCTAACGTATGGTCTAATTTTTTTCAATATCTCAAGAAACGACTTAAGCAGATTAGAAAGCTTCCAAACGAAAGTCTTAATTGGATCACTGGAAACGATACTGATTATAAAGAGCAGATGAGATTGTAAAACATCATGCCTCTGGCGTTGTTTCTCCAGCTGAACGATTTACTGATGATGGCGAAATTCATGCATGAATAAAACGATCACATTAAGATCCCGGCAAAAATTAAAAATCCAGGAAGAACGAAAGACATTTTCAGCCTAAACAAGACCAGAACTGAAAAAGCTAGAGGAGAGTATACATTCAAGACGTGCCGTCTAATAAACCGACTTAATCAGAAAATTGAATTTCGAGAAATGTGCGAAGAACTTTCCGACTATTTGGAAAATTTAGTAAACCAACATGTGCCCAGAAGAACGAATCCTCGCCAATCACTTCCGCCATGGATTACGCCAAGTACCTCAAACATCATGAACAAACTGCGAACACAAACTAGAAGATACAAATTGAAACCTACAAGCTACCGCAGAAATCTCCTTCTATCTCTATATAAAATGGTGAAAGAGCAGTAGAGGAAGATAGATTAAATTATCAGGAAAATGTGGTGTCCAATCGTAACACACATTTAATTTTCAAACAAATTAGGAGTCTGAAAAAATCAGAAACTCTCCCAAAGAATAAGATCAAGGATGTCATACCTGTTTCCAAAGCCAAAGAAAAAGTGAGCTTTTTAAATGATTATTTTCACTCTGTCTTTTCACCCAAATCAAGCTTCAAACTCAGTGACATGAAGTGCGAAAACACGATATTGAGTAAATTCAGTATCTCAAAACATATTTAAACCAAATTATAATAGAGCTTGACATAACAAAATCGCGGGGCCCAGATGGACTCCCACCAATTTTTTTCCAGCGAACGGCCAGAGAAATGACCACAATTTTGCATTGCGTTTTTAAAAACATCAAGAGGGTAAGGAAAATACCAGATAACTGGAAAGTTGCGGCTTTGTTGCCTATTTACAAGAAAGGTGACAAACGACAATAGGAAAACTACCGGCCGGTGTCAGTCTTAAATATCATGAGTAACCTCCTGGAAAAATGCATGTATCCAGCGCTGTACGACCATTTCATCAAATTTCTCACAAGAAGTCAGCACGGTTTTGCTAAAAACCGTTCAGTTGTTACAAACATGTTTTCCTTCTTGGAATAAATCTACGAAGCAATTGACAAGAACGCTGAAAACCATGTGATCGCATTCTATACTGACTTCTCTAAGGCATTCGACAAAGTCCTGCACTACAAACTATTACAGAAAACGAGCAACTTTGGAGTTGGAGGCTGTTTCCTAGAAATAATCTCAGACTATCACAGCAACAGGAAACAATTTGTTCGTGCTGACAATTTCTCATCAGAAACTTTAGAAATTACAAGTGGCGTACCACAAGGAACGTTGATTGGTCCATTATTCTTCTACATCTTCATAATTGATCTTCCTGAAGTTTTGAAATTTAGTGACCCATAAATCTTGGCAGACAACCTAAAAATGCTAGCAGTGATTGTAGACACAAAAGACATCCAACAGGACCTAAAAAGCGTTGAAAACTGGGTAGACAAAAACAAAATGAGTCTGGCACTGGACAAATGTTTTTATGTCGAATTTAGAGGAAATCAACACGAATTCATTCTTTGTGAAACAGCAGTTGAAAGCCGGAATGTGATAAAGGATCTAGGAATACATGTGTCCAAATATTCAACATGGACAACCCATATTGACTCAAGAATGTCGATACCGAATAAAACGTTCTATTGCATCCGCAGAAACTTAGAAATGAAAGTCAAAATGCGCATAAAACTTGGTCTGTACAAATCCTTAATACTTCTTGTTCTAACGTATGGTCTAATTTTTTTCAATATCTCAAGAAACGACTTAAGCAGATTAGAAAGCTTCCAAACGAAAGTCTTAATTGGATCACTGGAAACGATTCTGATTATAAAGAGCAGATGAGATTGTTAAACATCATGCCTCTGGCGTTGTTTCTCCAGCTGAACGATTTACTGATGATGGCGAAATTCATGCATGAATAAAACGATCACATTAAGATCCCGGCAAAAATTAAAAATCCAGGAAGAACGAAAGACATTTTCAGCCTAAACAAGACCAGAACTGAAAAAGCTAGAGTTGAGTATACATTCAGGACGTGCCGTCTAATAAACCGACTTAATCAGAAAATTGAATTTCGAGAAATGCGAGGCTAAAAGCGAAGATTGATACAGATGATGTGGAAGTTTTTCGACGATCAAGTCTCAGAACTAAACAAGTGCACATGGGTCCGCTTCTGTGACTGCAACATGTGCCGAAATAACTGGACAAAGTTTTGAGAACTTTGGGGATATCATCCCATCAGTATCCTACTGAAAATTCACAACAACAATAACATCTAAACCGCTTTGCTCAGACGCTAGCCAGTCGGTTTAGAACCTAACTTTATTTTCCGTCTGTATTTACTTCCAGGCGAATGTTACTAAGTTGGATTTATTTGCTCTTCAAATTTTGCTGCATAATCTAAATGGAGACAAACTCCTTAATATTCTAGTGAACAGTCGGTTTTTCTAATGCTTTTATTTATTTCTTTTAATCGCCAAATTTTTTGGCCTCAAAACTTACCGAAATTTTAACGACGAACTGAAATATGAGATTGATAAAAACGCCATGGAAGATATGATTTATTTCAAGAAAATTGTCGAAAGTCTATCGACGTCAACCAAGGAAAGAGAAAAAGGTAAAAATTTTAAAGCTTTTTATCTGAAATTTTTTTTCTGGAAAGTTGAGGCTTTGGCTGCAAGACTTTGATTTCTTTAGACATCAATAATACAATGTCACAATAAATAACTTTTCTTCTTAGTTTTTGAAGATAATCGAAGTCGAATTTTGTGCGCTACTGGAGCAGGAACTGTTTGTGTTCTTTTTTTCGATTAGATTCTTCAAATTAACTATATGTGATCAATTTTTGAACGGTTTTTGCGCTGGTTTTAAGCTGAAAATTGAGACGATATATTAGCTACCATGGGCTGATTTGAGGGGCAGTACAACAGTGCCGAAGTACAACAGTTCCGAAAAAAAATTGATTTCAAGTGCCGAAAATGAAAACTTTGTTCAAACAGTGCCAAAATTATGAACAAATTTCAATATATTAAGTGCGGCAATCAAAAATTAAACGGCGAACGTTCACAATCTTAAGTGGCACTTAAAGATTTTGGGAGAGAAAATTTGCAATTTAGACGTTTTGGCGCCCAATTAATTGTATAATTTGCAGTTGCAGACATTTTGGCGCCAAAATTGGAGTGATTTTCTTCGATAATTAGCGTCAAGAATTTCTCTTTAAATTATTCTTAAAATTTCCCGCCTTTTTCGGCACTGTTATACTTCGGCACTGTTGAACGCCCCCTAGCGTGAATTTATGGGGGTTCCCAAATTTGGGTAAGTTAACGCGTTCAAACAAATATATTTTTTTCTTTTCGCATTGAAATAATATGACTGATGGTATCATTGGAAAATGAAACTGTTATTGGATATAATTCTTAAGTTGACCGGATGCAGTATATAGCATGTGTCGTTGCTCGTGGCCCTTAAAATAATTTCAATATTGTGGTTTTTACACTGAGGAGAGCAAGTGTCTTGTAATCGGGACAAAGGTAATTTAACTCGCGTTTTTTGAACCTCTACAATTTCCGTAGTCTTTACAGCTTGATGTAAAGGTACCGCGGTTGGTTTGCTTCCTTATATCTGGGTTTTGAGTCTGTTTTTTGACCCTACGTTACTAAGACATAGTAGTTATCCAGGTAATCGTTCTTGTTGTGTCTTATTTCCATTTTTTTAGTTCTAGGCGGTCCTCCTCACTGCACTTCAACTTTTTGTCTATCTCATTCAATTTTGTCATCAGGTCTCCCAGCTCCACCGAGGTTGTTCTGTTTTTCCTAGCTTGTTCGTCTGGGATAACTGCTGCTTCTTGCGAGGCTACTCCCTTTTCCTTCCTGGTGTCCGTCGTTATCGTAGAAACTGTCCCAATGGTTTTGCTCTTCTCGGTTACTGCCGTTGTCTCCTCAGCTCTTGGTTTCATTCCGACCATCGCAGCAATCCTCTCGGTGAACGACGTTCTCTTCGTTTGTGAGTCGTCTTTGATCGTCTCTGGCGTATTGGTCACTTTTTCCCCATTGCCCATTGGTGAGAACTCTTTGGTATTCTTTTCTTGTTCTACTGTGTTTGGCATCGGAGTTGTTTCCGTCGTCTTGTGTTCTATCCCGTCTATGCTCTGATCTGGTGTCTCTAGATCAGTCTGTTTTCCTGGTGCGCTTTGTTCTTCCATCGTTTTCTCTTTCACCTTCTGCTCCTTGTTGCTTCTTGTGCTGACCATATTAACTGAAAAGTTTTTTCTCATTATTCTCGGATTCGTTGGTGCCGGTTTCCTTTGCATTGAGGTATGGCTCTGCTTAAGTCCTGTTCCCTTTCTTTCGGTTAGTGATACTCTGGTTTTCTTCATTGTTTTTAATTATAATTTTTCTTTTTTTTGTAATTCTGATTTGCTAATGTGTACAAATTCCTATTCTAATATCTTAAAATAAAAAAGTTTTCCTAGTTTTTGTAAAAAGAAACCATTCGAGTATCGCCAATAGTGTGGACTTTTAGCTGTGTTCTTGGTCGTTCTGATTAGGTCCTGGTGCCTTTGCGCAAGTGCTGGGACACTCAGTTACTGTCCCAGGACTTCTTCGAACCCTCCTAGGACCCTTCAATCAAGTGTTGGGACCCTTCGAACTGTCCCAGGACTTCTCTGAACCCTCCTAGGACCCTCCATTCAAGTGTTGGGACACTTCACATTGTCCCAGGACTTCTTCGAACCCTCCTAGGACCCTTCACTCAAGTTTTGGGACACTTCGCACTGTTCCAGGACTTCTCTGAACCCTCCTGGGAGACGTCGCTCGAGTGTTGGGACACTTCGTACCGTCCCAGGACCTCTAGTTGAAGTGTTGGGACACTTCGTACTGTCCCAACATCCCTCGCTTAAGTGTTGGGAACTTCGCGCTGTCCCAGGACCCCTCGCACAAGTGTTGGGACACTTCGCGCTGTCCCAAGACACCTCGCACAAGTGTTGGGACACTTCGTACTGTCACAAGACCCCTCGCACAAGTGTTAGGACACTTCGAACTGTCCCAAGACCCGCCAATATAATTAGATCCAAAAACGTAAAAATCTAAGTGAGAAAAATGATAAAAAAACAAAAGGACGAGTACACCCAAAATTCAAAGGCTACCAATGTCGTCTTTTTGTAAACAAACGTCTGGTACCTGATTGTCACGCGTCTTCCTCCCCCATACTAACGGTCTTATGGGGTATTCTCCTTTCGGGTTCCAAAAAATGTCTATATGCGATCCCCCCACCCGATCCTACTAGGTTACCTACTTTAATTCGATCTTAAGTTTGGATGTCCTTGCGTTGCAACTCTTGCTCTGAGTCTAAAAATGGATCGTTCCAGACTCTGGGTCTACTTATGTAACCAAATCGACGATGTCTATTGTATAGTTACTATAATATGTCCCCACTTTTTAAAAATTTCAATCACCAACCTCTATCTTAACCAGCCCTCCTTCTAAATTCCCCCTATCTAGCTCCCTACTTAAGCCGAAAATTACCTTAAGCGCGTTGGGTGCTAAACCTCTTGAGAGAAAACCTGTTTCCAAGCTCTGCTCAAGTAAAAACGTATCCTCAAAATAGTGGGTATCCGCGTATCCAATTTTAGACTTATTTCCTATAATGTAATGTGGATTTTAACGATACCCGATTGACCAAACAGAACACCCCTGTGTGCCCTTCTCTGTTTGCTCTGATTCCCTGCTGAATGTCTCCATAGCGTCTCCAGCACCTCTCAGGTCCCTTTCCTGAGAACCACTTTCCCACTTGGCTGGTCACCTGTTCCAGTCAAGCCTCCCAGTGGTCCCCTAAAGTTGCAAGCTATCTGAAAACCCTTAAAACGCCCCACACTTGGGCACCTGTGAAACGTTGCTGATTTGATCGAGACGATCGTTCTTATTGGAAAACGGTATGCGTATACTAATTTAATTAATATAAAAGTTTGATCCACCCAATCTGGATTTCAAAGCCACTGTCCTTTTTATGTTTTTTGTAATTTTTTGTTCCTATTTTCAATCTTTTTTTGTTTTTTTGTTTCGCTTTTTCTCTCTTACTCGTTTTTTGTCCCCCTAGTGACCCCTTTTACTCGGTTAGCTAGGCCTGGTTTCGAAAAGTGCACCGGGAAATTTTCTCAAGTTTTCTTAAAAAGCTATCACGGTACAACCAGAAGGTGAATACGTTCCCGTTGAACCGTACCACCGGTACTCTAGAATGGGCATGTAGCTGGATGTCGTAAAAACACCCAGGAGCACCATAAAAACACTATGTAACAGACGCCTACTTAAGTCACATATGAGGTTAAAGAAAAATAGGCCCTATAACCGTTGGCTCAAGAGTCAGGGGCACTATCTCTTGTGTTTTTCTAACTCAAGCGGTCGGAGCCAATTCGGTTTACTTTCGACATGAGACTAAAACCCTTGTTACAGCTTAAAGGCCACTACCAAAATACCCCCACACTAGAAAATAAGAACGTCCCCATACTTAGGTCTCAAAAAATCTAAAACACGCGAATGCCGCTTAAAACAGGGTCGTAACCTTACGTAGAGTTACTTTTTATTAGACAGTGGACTTTTGATCCATTTCAGATGGATCAACCTAAAACTTCTCCCTAACGCAACATAAAAATATAAAACACATTCAAGAAAAATAAGTTTGATACTCACATACCAGCACAATCTCTAGAATTGAGTAACTAAAATAATAAGTAACTCTAAAATAAATGGGTAAAAAAAGTTTAACTCGAGAAGTTTGTAAAGAAAAAGTTTTAGCTCAAGAAATAAATTTTTGGTCTGGACAATTGGGAGACATCTGTTGTCCACCTTTCCACCGAAGGTTCACTCTAGTCCACTTCTAATATATCTCTTCTTTACTCGCGATCACTCTGCCTTATGTTAAGAATAAGACAGCTCGACTCTCGTTCGAATTATGTATCGGAAATTGCGAATAGCAATTTCCCGCTGCTATTTTTGGCTACTTTCCCGCAATTGTGTTTTGAATCTTCTGATCTTATTTTTCTGATATTTTTAGTTGTCGCGAGAAACTTGAGTATGACATGCTCAATTCGAATATTTGAATAATTCTATTTCACCTCAAAATCATGTCTTTTGCATTGCTCAAGGTCAAACTTCCAAATATGACCGACTGGCACAAATTGAATTAAGTTTTGCATCAAGTTCGTTCTCAGAGTATGAGAGGCTAGGACTTGAGGAAAAGGTTGATCCATCTCCGATGGGTATGATGAGTTTTATCTACTGAACAAAAACAATACTAATATAATTATCAAGTAGTAGCCCTGCTTTTAGGGTTGACCGCGTGATCTGGGGATGAGCTCACTAATTCTGCATGTAACTACGTTAATTTGCGCGCTTTGGCCGATAGCCTTTAATTTGTTTTAACTTTGTCGACCCGATGTTAATGGACCACAAAATGAACTAGCCTGGTATAGTGCGGAGATGTAAATTTTCCGAAGAAAGTGACAGGAGAAACTTTCACTTTCATAAAGTGTAAACTTATTAATTAGTTTCAGGTTATATGATTTGCGGGGTAGCCGTGGTGACCCCATATTCATGGTTGTGATTATTGGAGCGAGCTCATTACATCTGGCACTCGAAGATTGGTCATCAGTACGAGAAAACGAGGAACTACACGAAGACGTCATCCATTACAAAGGAGTAACGTTTCATGCCAAATCGAAAGCGAATGAAATCGTACGAAACATCTTGCGAGACGAAATTAATAGATACGAATTTGTAATTATATAGCACGACGTAATAAACAATTCGATTTCAGACCATCCATTCAGTCCAAGGACTCCCCTTACTGCCAATCAACTAGTATCAAAAATCAAACCCCTAATCAGTTCGCATCGTCGAATTGAAGGCATTGTCTATTGTCAGAGAGACGGTGCACCCTTTATTCTTGAAGATCTAAAGAAACTACCGAAACCAGTTGTTCAAGTTACAACAGACATAATTTCAAATTCTTAAAAACAAGACAAAAATCTACTTGAAGGATACAGAGAACTGCTACAAGAAACCACTCTTGAAATCAAAACATTAGCTATAATACGAAACAACAATAGCAACTTGAGTGATATCTTAAAGAAGAAAAAGAAACTGTCAAAAAAACAACGAGAAGCACAAAGGAAACGAGAACAGAAATAAATTGTGAGTTTAAACTTGAATTTGTGACGGACTTGGCTTAATTGTCCAGGCTTGGATCAAAATGGATCATATTGTAAATAAATTCTCTCTATCCCATTTTTTCTTTCTTTCTGTATTCACCAATATGACTAAAAACTGCAAAACGTGCAAAAAACCCATTTATGCCAGGGACAGATGTTGCAGTTGTGTATCTTGCAATGCTCAAATGAATCTTGAGGGCACCTGCACTGGTCTTACTAACACCGCCATCAATGGCATAAAAGACTTGGGTTTAAACGCAATGCTTCTATGCGATACATGTGTCACTAATAACGAAAGAGAAAACTTCATAAAGTGTAGGACCAGGATGCAAATAAATGAGAAAATTGAAAAAGAGAGTGAGGGAATACAAGCACGACTTGAACATATGGAAAAAAAGCTGATGGCATTGGTTGATAAAAAAGTCGAAAATGCTGCAAAAACAACATGCGAAAAACTGGAAAAAAGCTATGCAGATGTACTCAGTGTGAAACCTGTTAAAAATATGAAAACTAAAACAGGAGCTGGAAAAGAAGTAAAACATGAAATACATCATATTATCAATAAAAGCTTCCGTATACAGGGGATCAGAGAAAATCCCGAGAAATCAAAAGGCGAAAATTTTGTCCCCACAACCAAAAAGTACATGAGGTACTAAATAAGTTAGGAGTTAAACCACAAATTGAAGAAATAAAAAGGCTAGGGAAATACAGCAAAGAGCGCATCAAGTCAAAAACTTTATTAATAACTCTGTCAACGGAACATGAAGAACGATTGGTGCTGGCAAAGAGCTTCGAAAAAAGAGATGCTCTGCGAGATGAGAAAATTTACCTTCTTCCAGCATTATCGAAAGAAGATGCGATGAAGGAAAACCTATGCCTTAAAAGACGAAGAGAACTTCTAGACGAAGGAGCTCCAAAGGAGAAAATCAAAATCAGGAACTTCGAGCTGTTCAATGATGGAAAAAAAGAGATGATAGAAACCGAACAAGCAGATGATTCTTGACTAAGCTTTCTCAACATCCTGTAAATGAATGTAAGAAGTCTCATAAATCTCGAACGACGAATGAAGTTTGCAAATGCTATAGCAACATCAAACTATGACATAATATGTCTCTGCGAGACTTGGTTAAATGAAAACATTGCATCATCTGAATTAATGCTAATTGAATACAGTATTTATAGATCAGAACAACAAACAGCCAAACATCAAAATTTGCACGGTGGAGTTCTAATGGCAGTGAAACAATTATTTTCATCTAAATTATTGCCAAATAAGCAACCCGAGTGTTGTTTAACTTGCAGCATCCAAATAAACGATAAGCGAATTATTGTCTCCTGTTTTTACAATCCACCTTCGAGCGGCAAATATCGCTATTGTTTAGGCGATTTCGCACAAATTTTAACTGAAATTGAGGAATCAAATCAATCAACTGCAACACTTATTTGCGGAGATGTAAATTTTCCAAATGCAAACTGGATTGACTATAGTAGCATCGAAAATGAAGAAGAGTCAATAATTGAACTAAAAGAGCAACATCAATTCGAGCCAGCAATAGATTTTCCAACTTGTGGCAAAAACACCCTAGACATTACATGATTCAAAAGTTGTCACATTCATGTGACTCCTGGCAAAAATTTCTCAAAAATTTACAATTGCTCTGACCACAAAGCAATCGGCATTCAACTTGAACGTCCTCACCATGAGGTAAAAGTCGCTACTGAAAACTTTCGAAGCTTCGGTAGCGTGGACTATAACGAAATCAAGAAATCAATACTAAGTGAGCCTTTCTCACCAGTATGTCACATAAACATCAATAGAATGTGCGAAGAACTTTCCGACTATTTGGAAAATTTGGTAAACCAACATGTGCCCAGAAGAACGAATCGTCGCCAATCACTTCCGCCATGGATTACGCCAAGTACCTCAAACATCATGAACAAACTGCGAACACAAACTAGAAGATACAAATTGAAACCTACAAGCTACCGCAGAAATCTCCTTCTATCTCTATATAAAATGGTGAAAGAAGCAGTAGAGGAAGATAGATTAAATTATCAGGAAAATGTGATGTCCACTCGTAACACACATTTAATTTTCAAACAAATTAAGAGTCTGAAAAAATCAGAAACTCTCCCAAAGAATAAGATCAAGGATGTCATAGCTGTTTCCAAAGCCAAAGAAAAAGTGAGCTTTTTAAATGATTATTTTCACTCTGTCTTTTCACCCAAATCAAGCTTCAAACTCAGTGACATGAAGTGCGAAAACACGATATTGAGTAAATTCAGTATCTCAAAAACATATTTAAATCAAATTATAACAGAGCTTGAAATAACAAAATCGCGGGGCCCAGATGGACTCCCACCAATTTTTTTCCAGCGAACGGCCAGAGAAATGACCACAATTTGTATTGCGTTTTTAAAAACATCAAGAGGGTAAGGAAAATACCAGATAACTGGAAAGTTGCGGCTTTGTTGCCGATTTACAAGAAAGGTGACAAACGACAAATGGAAAACTACCGGCCGGTGTCAGTCCTAAATATCATGAGTAACCTCCTGGAAAGATGCATATATCCAGCGCTGTACGACCATTTCATCAAATTTCTCACAAGAAGTCAGCACGGTTTTGCTAAAAACCTTCAGTTGTTACAAACATGTTTTCCTTCTTGGAATAAATCTACGCAGCAATTGACAAGAACGCTGAAAACCATGTGATCGCATTCTATACTGACTTCTCTAAGGCATTCGACAAAGTCCTGCACTACGAACTATTACAGAAAACGAGCAACTTTGGAGTTGGAGGCTGTTTCCTAGAAATAATCTCAGACTATCACAGCAACAGGAAACAATTTGCTCGTGCTGACAATTTCTCATCAGAAACTTTAGAAATTACAAGTGGCGTACCACAAGGAACGTTGATTGGTCCATTATTCTTCTACATCTTCATAATTGATCTTCCTGAAGTTTTGAAATTTAGTGACCCATAAATATTGGCAGACGACCTAAAATTGCTAGCAGTGATTGTAGACCCAAAAGACATCCAACAGGACCTAAAAAGCGTTGAAAACTGGGTAGACAAAAACAAAATGAGTCTGGCACTGGACAAATGTTTTTAAGTCGAATTTAGAGGAAATCAACACGAATTCATTCTTTGTGAAACAGCAGTTGAAAGCTGGAATGTGATAAAGGATCTAGGAATACATGTGTCCAAACATTCAACATGGACAACCCATATTGACTCAAGAATATCGATAGCGAATAAAACGTTCTATTGCATCCGCAGAAACTTAGAAATCAAAGTCAAAATGCGCATAAATTTTGGTCTGTACAAATCCTTAATACTTCCTGTTCTAACGTATGGTCTAATTTTTTTTAATATCTCAAGAAACAACTTAAGCAGATTAGAAAGCTTCCAAACGGAAGTCCTAATTGGATCACTGGAAACGATTCTGACTATAAAGAGCAGATGAGATTGTTAAACATCATGCCTCTGGCGTTGTTTCTCCAGCTGAACGATTTACTGATGATGGCGAAATTCATGCATGAATAAAACGATCACATTAAGATCCCGGCAAAAATTAAAAATCCAGGAAGAACGAAAGAAATTTTCAGCCTAAACAAGACCAGAACTGAAAAAGCTAGAGGAGAGTATACATTCAGGACGTGCCGTCTAATAAACCGACTTAATCAGAAAATTGAACTGGTCTTACTAACACCGCCATCAATGGCATAAAAGACTTGGGTTTAAACGCAATGCTTCTATGCGATACATGTGTCACTTATAACGAAAGAGAAAACTTCATAAAGTGTAGGACCATGATGCAAATAAATGAGAAAGTTGAAAAAGAGAGTGAGGGATTACAAGCACGACTTGAACATATGGAAAAAAGGCTGATGGCATCGGTTGATGAAAAAGTCGAAAATGCTGCAAAAACAACATGCGAAAAACTGGAAAAAAGCTATGCAGATGTACTCAGTGTGAAACCTGTTAAAAATATGAAAGCTAAAACAGGAGCTGGAAAAGAAGTAAAACATGAAATACATCATAATATCAATAAAAGCTTCCGTATACAGGGGATCAGAGAAGATCCCGAGAAATCAAAAGGCGAAAATTTTGTCCACACAACCGAAAAAGTACATGAGGTACTAAACAAGTTAGGAGTTAAACCACAAATTGAAGAAATAAAAAGGCTAGGGAAATACAGCAAAGAGCGCATCAAGTCAAAAACTTTATTAATAACTCTGTCAACGGAACATGAAGAACGATTGGTGCTGGCAAAGAGCTTCGAAAAAAGAGATGCTCTGCGAGATGAGAAAGCTTACCTTATTCCAGCATTATCGAAAGAAGATGCGATGAAGGAAAACCTTTAAAAGACGAAGAGAACTTCTAGACGAAGGAGCTCCAAAGGAGAAAATCAAAATCAGGAACTTCGAGCTGTTCAATGATGGAAAAAAAGGGATGATAGAAACCGAACAAGCAGATGATGCTTGACTAAGCTTTCTCAACATCCTGCAAATGAATGTAAGAAGTCTCATAAATCTCGAACGACGAATGAAGTTTGCAAATGCTATAGCAACATCAAACTATGACATAATATGTCTCTGCGAGACTTGGTTAAATGAAAACATTGCATCATCTGAATTAATGCTAATTGAATACAGTATTTATAGATCAGAACGACAAACAGCCAAACATCAAAATTTGCACGGTGGAGTTCTAATGGCAGTGAAACAAACATTTTCATCTAAATTATTGCCAAATAAGCAACCCGAGTGTTGTTTAACTTGCAGCATCCAAATAAACGATAAGCGAATTATTGTCTCCTGTTTTTACAATCTACCTTCGAGCGGCAAATATCGCTATTGTTTAGGCGATTTCGCACAAATTTTAACTGAAATTGAGGAATCAAATCAATCAACTGCAACACTTATTTGCGGAAATGTAAATTTTCCAAATGCAAACTGGATTGACTATAGTAGCATCGAAAATGAACAAGAGTCAATAATTGAACTAAAAGAGCAACATCAATTCGAGCCAGCAATAGATTTTCCAACTTGTGGCAAAAACACCCTAGACATTACATTATTCAAAAGTTGTCACATTCATGTGACTCCTGGCAAAAATTTCTCAAAAATTTACAATTGCTCTGACCACAAAGCAATCGGCATTCAACTTGAACGTCCTCACCATGAGGTAAAAGTCGCTACTGAAAACTTTCGAAGCTTCGGTAGCGTGGACTATAATGAAATCAAGAAATCAATACTAAGTGAGCCTTTCTCACCAGTATGTCACATAAACATCAATAGAATGTGCGAAGAACTTTCCGACTATTTGGAAAATTTGGTAAACCAACATGTGCCCAGAAGAACGAATCGTCGCCAATCACTTCCGCCATGGATTACGCCAAGTACCTCAAACATCATGAACAAACTGCGAAAACAAACTAGAAGATACAAATTGAAACCTACAAGCTACCGCAGAAATCTCCTTCTATCTCTTTATAAAATGGTGAAAGAAGCAGTAGAGGAAGATAGATTAAATTATCAGGAAAATGTGATGTCCACTCGTAATACACATTTAATTTTCAAACAAATTAAGAGTCTGAAAAAACAGAAACTCTCCCAAAGAAAAAGATCAAGGATGTCATAGCTGTTTCCAAAGCCAAAGAAAAAGTGAGCTTTCTAAATGATTATTTTCACTCTGTCTTTTCACCCAAATCAAGCTTCAAACTCAGTGACATGAAGTGCGAAAACACGATATTGAGTAAATTCAGTATCTCAAAAACATATTTAAACCAAATTATAACAGAGCTTGACATAACAAAATCGCGGGGCCCAGATGGACTCCCACCAATTTTTTTCCAGCGAACGGCCAGAGAAATGACCACAATTTTGCATTGCGTTTTTAAAAACCTCAAGAGGGTAAGGAAAATACCAGATAACTGAAAAGTTGCGGCTTTGTTGCCTATTTACAAGAAAGGTGACAAACGACAATAGGAAAACTACCGGCCGGTGTCAGTCTTAAATATCATGAGTAACCTCCTGGAAAAATGCATGTATCCAGCGCTGTACGACCATTTCATCAAATTTCTCACAAGAAGTCAGCACGGTTTTGCTAAAAACCGTTCAGTTGTTACAAACATGTTTTCCTTCTTGGAATAAATCTACGAAGCAATTGACAAGAACGCTGAAATCCATGTGATCGCATTCTCTACTGACTTCTCTAAGGCATTCGACAAAGTCCTGCACTACAAACTATTACAGAAAACGAGCAACTTTGGAGTTGGAGGCTGTTTCCTAGAAATAATCTCAGACTATCACAGCAACAGGAAACAATTTGTTCGTGCTGACAATTTCTCATCAGAAACTTTAGAAATTACAAGTGGTGTACCACAAGGAACGTTGATTGGTCCATTATTCTTCTACATCTTCATAATTGATCTTCCTGAAGTTTTGAAAATCAGTGACCCATAAATCTTGGCAGACGACCTAAAATTGCTAGCAGTGATTGTAGACACAAAAGACATCCAACAGGACCTAAAAAGCGTTGAAAACTGGGTAGACAAAAACAAAATGAGTCTGGCACTGGAAAAATGTTTTTAAGTCGAATTTAGAGGAAATCAACACGAATTCATTCTTTGTGAAACAGCAGTTGAAAGCCGGAATGTGATAAAGGATCTAGGAATACATGTGTCCAAACATTCAACATGGACAACCCATATTGACTCAAGAATATCGATAGCGAATAAAACGTTCTATTGCATCCGCAGAAACTTAGAAATCAAAGTCAAAATGCGCATAAAACTTGGTCTGTACAAATCCTTAATACTTCCTGTTCTAACGTATGGTCTAATTTTTTTCAATATCTCAAGAAACGACTTAAGCAGATTAGAAAGCTTCCAAACTAAAGTTTTAATTGGATCACTGGAAACGATTCTGACTATAAAGAGCAGATGAGATTGTTAAACATCATGCCTCTGGCGTTGTTTCTCCAGCTGAACGATTTACTGATGATGGCGAAATTCATGCATGAATAAAACGATCACATTAAGATCCCGGCAAAAATTGAAAATCCAGGAAGAACGAAAGAAATTTTCAGCCTAAATAAGGCCAGAACTGAAAAAGCTAGAGGAGAGTATACATTCAGGACGTGCCGTCTAATAAACCGACTTAATCAGAAAATTGAATTTCGAGAAATGCGAGCCTAAAAGCGAAGATTGATACAGATGATGTGGAAGTTTTTTGACGATCAATTCTCAGAACAAAACAAGTGCACATGGGTCCTCTTCTGTGACTGCAACATGTGCCGAAATAACTAGACAAAGTTTTGAGAACTTTGGAGATATCATCCCATCGGTATCCTAATGAAAATTCACAACAACAATAACATCTAAACCGCTTTGCTCAGACGCTAGCCAGTCGGTTTAGAACCTAACTTTTTTTTCCGTCTGTATTTAGTTCCAGGCGAATGTTACTAAGTTGGATTTATTTGCTCTTCAAATTTTGCTGCATAATCTAAATGGAGACAAACTCCTTAATATTCTAGTGAACAGTCGGTTTTTCTAATGCTTTATTTATTTCTTTTAATCGCCAAATTTTTTGGCCTCAAAACTTACCGAAATTTTAACGATGAACTGAAATATGAGATTGATAAAAACGCCATGGAAGATATGATTTATTTCAAGAAAATTGTCGAAAGTCTATCGACGTCAACCAAGGAAAGAGAAAAAGGTAAAAATTTTAAAGCTTTTTATCTGAAAGTTTTTTTCTGGAAAGTTGAGGCTTTAGCTGCAAAACTTTGATTTCTTTAGACATCGATAATACAATGTCACAATAAATAACTTTTCTTCTTAGTTTTTGAAGATAATCGAGGTCGAATTTTGTGCGCTACTGGAGCAGGAACTGTGTGTTCTTTTTTTCGTTTAGATTCTTCAAATTAACTATATGTGATCATTTTTCGAACGGTTTTTGCGCTGGTTTTAAGCTGAAAATTGAGACGATATATTAGCTACCATGGGCTGATTTGAGGGGCAGTACAACAGTGCCGAAGTACAACTGTGCCGAAAAAAAAATTGATTTCAAGTGCCGAAAATGAAAACTTTGTTCAAACAGTGCCAAAATTATGAACAAATTTCAATTTTGCGGCAATCAAAAATTAAACGGCGAACATTTACAATCTTAAGTGGCACTTAAGATTTTGGGAGAGCAAATTTGCAATTTAGACGTTTTGGCGCCCAATTAATTGTATAATTTGCAGTTGCAGACATTTTGGCGCCAAAATTGGAGTGATTTTCTTCGATAATTAGCGTCAAGAATTTCTCTTTAAATTATTCTTAAAATTTCCCGCCTTTTTCGGCACTGTTATACTTCGGCACTGTTGAACGCCCCCTAGCGTGAATTTATGGGGGTTCCCAAATTTGGGTAAGTTAACGCGTTCAAACAAATATATTTTTTTCTTTTCGCATTGAAATAATATGACTGATGGTATCATTGGAAAATGAAACTGTTATTGGATCTAATTCTTAAGTTGACCGGATGCGGTATATAGCATGTGTCGTTGCTCGTGGCCCTTAAAATAATTTCAATATTGTGGTTTTTACACTAAGGAGAGCAAGTGTCTTGTAATCGGGACAAAGGTGATTTAACTCGCGTTTTTTGAACCTCTACAATTTCCGTAGTCTTTACAGCTTGATGTAAAGGTACCGCGGTTGGTTTGCTTCCTTATATCTGGGTTTTGAGTCTGTTTTTTGACCCTACGTTACTAAGACATAGTAGTTATCCAGGTAATCGTTCTTGTTGTGTCTTATTTCCTTTTTTTAGTTCTGGCGGTCCTCCTCACTGCACTTAAACTTTTTGTCTATCTCATTCAATTTTGTCATCAGGTCTCCCAGCTCCACCGAGATTGTTCTGTTTTTCCTAGCTTGTTCGTCCGGGATAACTGCTGCTTCTTGCGAGGCTACTCCCTTTTCCTTCCTGGTGTCAGTCGTTATCGTAGAAACTGTCCCAAGGGTTTTGCTCTTCTCGGTTACTGCCGTTGTCTCCTCAGCTCTTGGTTTCATTCCGACCATCGCAGCAATCCTCTCGGTGAACGACGTTCTCTTCGTTTGTGAGTCGTCTTTGATCGTCTCTGGCGTATTGGTCACTTTTTCCCCATTGCCCATTGGTGAGAACTCTATGGTATTCTTTTCTTGTTCTACGGTGTTTGGCATCGGAGTTGTTTCCGTCGTCTTGTTCTATCCCGTCTATGCTCTGATCTGGTGTCTCTAGATCAGTCTTTTTTCCTGGTGCGCTTTGTTCTTCCATCGTTTTCTCTTTCACCTTCTGCTCCTTGTTGCTTCTTGTGCTGACCATATTAACTGAAAAGTTTTTTTCTCATTATTCTCGGATTCGTTGGTGCCGGTTTCCTTTGCATTGAGGTATGGCTCTGCTTAAGTCCTGTTCCCTTTCTTTCGGTTAGTGATACTCTGGTTTTCTTCATTGTTTTTTTTTAATCATAATTTTTCTTTTTTTTTGTAATTCTAATTTGCTAATGTGTACAAATTCCTATTCTAATATCTTAAAATAAAAAAGTTTTCCTAGTTTTTGTAAAAAGAAACCATTCGAGTATCGCCAATAGTGTGGACTTTTAGCTGTGTTCTTGGTCGTTCTGATTAGGTCCTGGTACCTTTGCTCAAGTGCTGGGACACTCAGTTACTGTCCCAGGACTTCTTCGAACCCTCCTAGGACCCTTCAATCAAGTGTTGGGACACTTCGAACTGTCCCAGGACTTCTCTGATTCCTCCTAGGACCCTCCATTCAAGTGTTGGGACACTTCACATTGTCTCAGGACTTCTTCGAACCCTCCTAGGACCCTTCACTCAAGTTTTGGGACACTTCGCACTGTCCCAGGATTTCTCTGAACCCTCCTGGGAGACGTCGCTCGAGTGTTGGGACACTTCGTACCGTCCCAGGACCTCTCGTTCAAGTGTTGGGACACTTCGTACTGTCCCAAGATCCCTCGCTTAAGTGTTGGGACACTTCGCGCTGTCCCAGGACCCCTCGCACAAGTGTTGGGACACTTCGCGCTGTCCCAAGACACCTCGCACAAGTGTTGGGACACTTCGTACTGTCCCAAGACCCCTCGCACAAGTGTTAGGACACTTCGAACTGTCCCAAGACCCGCCAATAAAATTAGATCCAAAAACATAAAAATCTAAGTGAGAAAAATGATAAAAAACAGAAGGACCAGTACACCCAAAATTCAAAGGCTACCAATGTCGTCTTTTTGTAAACAAATGTCTGGTACCTGATTGTCACGCGTCTTCCTCCCCCATACTAACGGTCTTATGGGGTATTCTCCTTTCGGGTTCCAAAAAATGTCTATATCTGATCCCCCCACCCGATCCTACTAGGTTACCTACTTTAATTCGATCTTAAGTTTGGATGTCCTTGCGTTGCAACTCTTGCTCTGAGTCTAAAAATGGATCGTTCCAGACTCTGGGTCTACTTATGTAACCAAATCGACGATGTCTATTGTATAGTTACTATAATATGACCCCCCTTTTTAAAAATTTCAATCACCAACCTCTACCTTAACCAGTCCTCCTTCTAACCTCCCCCCTATCTAGCTCCCTACTTAAGCCGAAAATTACCTTAAGCGCGTTGGGTGCTAAACCTCTCGAGAGAAAACTTGTTTCCAAGCTCTGCTCAAGTAAAAACGTATCCTCAAAACAGTGGGTATCCGCGTATCCAATTTTAGACTTATTTCCTCTAATGTAATGTGGATTTTAACGATACCCGATTGACCAAACAGAACACCCCTGTGTGGCCTTCTCTGTTTGCTCTGATTCCCTGCTGAATGTCTCCATAGCGTCTCCAGCACCTCTCAGGTCCCTTTCCTGAGAACCATTTTCCCACTTGGCTGGTCACCTGTTCCAGTCAAGCCTCCCAGTGGTCCCCTAAAGTTGCAAGCTATCTGAAAACCCTTAAAACGCCCCACACTTGGGCACCTGTGAAACGTTGCTGATTTGATCGAGACGATCGGTCTTATTGGAAAACGGTATACGTATACTAATTTAATTAATATAAAGGTTTGATCCACCCAATCTGGAATTCAAAGCCACTGTCCTTTTTATGTTTTTTGTAATTTTTTGTTCCTATTTTTAATCTTTTTTTGTTTTTTTTTGTTTCGCTTTTTCTCTTTTACTCGTTTTTTGTCCCCCTAGTGACCCCTTTTACTCGGTTAGCTATGCTTGGTTTCGAAAAGTGCACCGGGAAATTTTCTCAAGTTTTCTTAAAAAGCTATCACGGTACAACCAGAAGGTGAATACATTCCCGTTGAACCGTACCACCGGTACTCTAGAATGGGCATGTGGCTGGATGTCGTAAAAACACCCAGGAGCGCCATAAAAACACTATGTAACAGACGCCTACTTAAGTCACATATGAGGTTAAAGAAAAATAGGCCCTATAGCTGTTGGCTCAAGAGTCAGGGGCACTATCTCTTGTGTTTTTCTAACTCAAGCGGTCGGAGCCAATTCGGTTTACTTTCGACATGAGACTAAAACCCTTGTTACAGCTTAAAGGCCAATACCAAAATACCCCCCACACTAGAAAATAAGAACGTCCCCATACTTAGGTCTCAAAAAATCTAAAACACGCGAATGCCGCTTAAAACAGGGTCGTAACCTTACGTAGAGTTACTTTTTATTAGACAGTGGACTTTTGATCCATTTCAGATGGATCAACCTAAAACTTCTCCCTAACGCAACATAGAAATATAAAACACATTCAAGAAAAATAAGTTTGATACTCACATACCAGCACAATCTCTAGAATTGAGTAACTAAAATAATAAGTAACTCTAAAATAAATAGATAAAAAAGTTTAACTCGAGAAGTTTGTAAAGAAATAGTTGTAGCTCAAAAAATAAGTTTTGGTCTGGACAATTGGGAGACATCTGTTGTCCACCTTTCCACCGAAGGTTCACTCTAGTCCACTTCTAATATATCTCTTCTTTACTCGCGATCACTCTGCCTTCTGTTAAGAATAAGACAGCTCGACTCTCGTTCGAATTATGTATCGGAAATTGCGAATAGCAATTTCCCGCTGCTATTTTTGACTACTTTCCCGCAATTGTGTTTTGAATCTTCTGATCTTATTTTTCTGATATTTTTAGTTGTCGCGAGAAACTTGAGTATGAAATGCTCAATTCGAATATTTGAATAATTCTATTTCACCTCAAAATCATGTCTTTTGCATTGCTCATGGTCAAACTTCCAAATATGACCGACTGGCACAAATTGAATTAAGTTTTTCATCAAGAGTATGAGAGGCTAGGATTTGAGGAAAGGGTTGATCCATCTCCGATGGGTATGATGAGTTTTATCTACTGAACAAAAACAATACTAATATAATTATCAAGTAGTAGCCCTGCTTTTAGCGTTGACCGCGTGATCTGGGGATGAGCTCACTATTTCTGCATGTAACTACGTTAATTTGCGCGCTTTGGCCGATAGCCTTTAATTTGTTTTAACTTTGTCGACCCGATGTTAATGGACCACAAAATGAACTAGCCTGGTATAGTGCGGAGATGTAAATTTTCCGAAGAAAGTGACAGGAGAAACTTTCACTTTCATAAAGTGTAAACTTATTAAATAGTTTCAGGTTATATGATTTGCGGGGTAGCCGTGGTGACCCCTTATTCATGGTTGTGATTATTGGAGCGAGCTCATTACATCTGGCACTCGAAGATTGGTCATCAGTACGAGGAAAAGAGGAACTACAATAAGACGTCATCCATTACAAAGGAGTAACGTTTCATGCCCCAAATCGAAAGCGAATGAAATTGTACGAAACATCTTGCGAGACGAAATTAATAGATACGAGTTTGTAATTATATAGCACGACGTAATAAACAATTCGATTTCAGACCATCCATTCAGTCCAAGGACTCCCCTTACTGCCAATCAACTAGTATCGAAAATCAAACCCCTAATCAGTTCGCATCCTCGAATTGAAGGCATTGTCTATTGTCAGAGAGACGGTGCACCCTTTATTCTTGAAGATCTAAAGAAACTACCGAAACCAGTTGTTCAAGTTACAACAGACATAATTTCAAATTCTTAAAAACAAGACAAAAATCTACTTGAAGGATACAGAGAACTGCTACAAGAAACCACTCTTGAAATCAAAACATTAGCTATAATACGAAACAACAATAGCAACTTGTGTGATATCTTAAAGAAGAAAAAGAAACCGTCAAAAAAACAACGAGAAGCACAAAGGAAACGAGAACAGAAATAAATTGTGAGTTTAAACTTGAATTTGTGACGGACTTGGCTTAATTGTCCAGGCTTGGATCAAAATGGATCATATTGTAAATAAGTTCTCTCTATCCCATTTTCTCTTTCTTTCTGTATTCACCAATATGACTAAAAATTGCAAAACGTGCAAAACACCCATTTATGCCAGGGACAGATGTTGCAGTTGTGTATCTTGCAATGCTCAAATGAATCTTGAGGGCACCTGCACTGGTCTTACTAACACCGCCATCAATGGCATAAAAGACTTGGGTTTAAACGCATTGCTTCTATGCGATACATGTGTCACTAATAACGAAAGAGAAAACTTCATAAAGTGTAGGACCATGATGCAAATAAATGAGAAATTTGAAAAAGAGAGTGAGGGAATACAAGCACGACTTGAACATATGGAAAAAAAGCTGATGGCATTGGTTGATGAAAAAGTCGAAAATGCTGCAAAAACAACATGCGAAAAACTGGAAAAAAAACTATGTAGATGTACTCAGTGTGAAACCTGTTAAAAATATGAAAGCTAAAACAGGAGCTGGAAAAGAAGTAAAACATGAAATACATCATAATATCAATAAAAGCTTCCGTATACAGGGGATCAGAGAAGATCCCGAGAAATCAAAAGGCGAAAATTTTGTCCCCACAACCGAAAAAGTACATGAGGTACTAAACAAGTTAGGAGTTAAACCACAAATTGAAGAAATAAAAAGGCTAGGGAAATACAGCAAAGAGCGCATCAAGTCAAAAACTTTATTAATAACTCTGTCAACGGAACATGAAGAACGATTGGTGCTGGCAAAGAGCTTCAAAAAAAGAGATGCTCTGCGAGATGAGAAAATTTACCTTCTTCCAGCATTATCGAAAGAAGATGCGATGAAGGAAAACCTATGCCTTAAAAGACGAAGAGAACTTCTAGACGAAGGAGCTCCAAAGGAGAAAATCAAAATCAGGAACTTCGAGCTGTTCAATGATGGAAAAAAAGATGATGCTTGACTAAGCTTTCTCAACATCCTGCAAATGAATGTAAGAAGTCTCATAAATCTCGAACGACGAATGAAGTTTGCAAATGCTATAGCAACATCAAACTATGACATAATATGTCTCTGCGAGACTTGGTTAAATGAAAACATTGCATCATCTGAATTAATGCTAATTGAATACAGTATTTATAGATCAGAACGACAAACAGCCAAATATCAAAGTTTGCACGGTGGAGTTCTAATGGCAGTGAAACAAACATTTTCATCTGAATTATTGCCAAATAAGCAACCTGAGTGTTGTTTAACTTGCAGCATCCAAATAAACGATAAGCGAATTATTGTCTCCTGTTTTTACAATCCACCTTCGAGCGGCAAATATCGCTATTGTTTAGGCGATTTCGCACAAATTTTAACTGAAATTGAGGAATCAAATCAATCAACTGCAACACTTATTTGCGGAGATGTAAATTTTCCAAATGCAAACTGGATTGACTATAGTAGCATCGAAAATGAAGAAGAGTCAATAATTGAACTAAAAGAGCAACATCAATTCGAGCCAGCAATAGATTTTCCAACTTGTGGCAAAAATACCCTAGACATTACATTATTCAAAAGTTGTCACATTCATGTGACTCCTGGCAAAAATTTCTCAAAATTTTACAATTGCTCTGACCACAAAGCAATCGACATTCAACTTGAACGTCCTCACCATGAGGTAAAAGTCGCTACTGAAAACTTTCGAAGCTTCGGTAGCGTGGACTATAACGAAATCAAGAAATCAATACTAAGTGAGCCTTTCTCACCAGTATGTCACATAAACATCAATAGAATGTGCGAAGAACTTTCCGGCTATTTGAAAAATTTGGTAAACCAACATGTGCCCAGAACAACGAATCGTCGCCAATCACTTCCGCCATGGATTACGCCAAGTACCTCAAACATCATGAACAAACTGCGAACACAAACTTGAAGATACAAATTGAAACCTACAAGCTACCGCAGAAATCTCCTTCTATCTCTATATAAAATGGTGAAAGAAGCAGTAGAGGAAGATAGATTAAATTATCAGGAAAATGTGATGTCCACTCGTAACACACATTTAATTTTCAAACAAATTAAGAGTCTGAAAAATCAGAAACTCTCCCAAAGAATAAGATCAAGGATGTCATAGCTGTTTCCAAAGCCAAAGAAAAAGTGAGCTTTTTAAATGATTATTTTCACTCTGTCTTTTCACCCAAATCAAGCTTCAAACTCAGTGACATGAAGTGCAAAAACACGATATTGAGTAAATTCAGTATCTCAAAAACATATTTAAACCAAATTATAACAGAGCTTGACATAACAAAATTGCGGGGCCCAGATGGACTCCCACCAATTTTCTTCCAGCGAACGGCCAGAGAAATGACCACAATTTTGCATTGCGTTTTTAAAAACATCAAGAAGGTAAGAAAAATACCAGATAACTGGAAAGTTGCGGCTTTGTTGCCTATTTACAAGAAAGGTGACAAACGACAAATGGAAAACTACCGGCCGGTGTCGGTCCTAAATATCATGAGTAACCTCCTGGAAAAATGCATGTATCCAGCGCTGTACGACCATTTCATCAAATTTCTCACAAGAAGTCAGCACGGTTTTGCTAAAAACCGTTCAGTTGTTACAAACATGTTTTCCTTCTTGGAATAAATCTACGAAGCAATTGACAAGAACGCTGAAAACCATGTGATCGCATTCTATACTGACTTCTCTAAGGCATTCGACAAAGTCTTGCACTACGAACTATTACAGAAAACGAGCAACTTTGGATTTGGAGGCTGTTTCCTAGAAATAATCTCAGACTATCACAGCAACAGGAAACAATTTGTTCGTGCTGACAATTTCTCATCAGAAACTTTAGAAATTACAAGTGGCGTACCACAAGGAACGTTGATTGGTCCATTATTCTTCTACAACTTCATAATTGATCTTCCTGAAGTTTTGAAAATTAGTGACCCATAAATCTTGGCAGACGACCTAAAATTGCTAGCAGTGATTGTAGACACAAAAGACATCCAACAGGACCTAAAAAGCGTTGAAAACTGGGTAGACAAAAACAAAATGAGTCTGGCACTGGACAAATGTTTTTAAGTCGAATTTAGAGGAAATCAACACGAATTCATTTGTGCCAGTCGGTCATATTTGGAAGTTTGACCTTGAGAGAAGCAAAAAGCACTTAATTTTGGAGTGAAATTTAATTTTTCAAAATTTCGAATGAAACCTGTCATGCACGATTTTCTCGCGATAACTGAAAATCAGAAAAGAGAAGAGAGAACGATCGAGTGACAATCGCGGGAAAGTTGCTAGAAAAATCAGTGGGAAATTGCTATTCGCAATTTCAGCAGCAATAATAATCGAGAGTAGAGCTGTCCCATCTAAAACAGAGACGAGCGCATTCCCACGAACTGGATTGTTGTGATTGGAGTATTATTCTAAACTGGACTAGAGTGAACCTTCGGTGGAAAGGTGGACAGCTAGAGTGTCCCAATGGTTCACGAGAACTTACAGTCTAGAGTAAAAACTTGTTCTTGTTATTAAAACTGACTAACATTAAACTCATTTTAGTTACTTTATTGATTCTTGAGTTGCTCACCGACTTATTTACTTCCTGGTTCTTGAGCGTGCTACAATGTGAGTACTAATTTAAATTTCTAGAGTGTGTTTTATGATTGTTATGTTGAGGTAAGGCGAGTTTTAGGTTGATCCATCTGAAATGGATCAAAGTTCCACTGTCTAATAAAAAGTAACTTAACGGATTGTTCCAACCCGGTTTTTAACGGCGTTCATGTATTTTGGGTATCTAGAGACCTAAGTATGGGGACGTTTCCAATTCTAGAGTGGGGGGATATTTTAGTAGTAGCCTTTAAGCTGTAACGGGTCGTAGTCTCATGTCACAAGCGAACCGAATTGGCTCCGACTGATTTGAGGTACAAAAACACAAGAGATAGTGTCCCTGACTCTTGAGCCAATGGTTATAGGGCCTATTTTTCTTAAGCCTCATGTGTGACTGCAGTAGACGAATGTTACATAGTGTTTTTATGGCGCTCCTGGGTGTTTACGACATCAAGACTACGGAGTCGAACCCACTTGAGACAGCTTCGGGCTGAATGCCCATTCTAGAGTACCGGCGGTACGGTTCGACAGGAACGTGCAAACCTTCCGGTTGTACCGTGATAGCTTTTTAAGAAAACTCAAGAAAACTTCCTGGTACGCTCTCCGAACGAGGCTTAGCTAACCGAGTAAAGGGGGGCAACTAGGGGGACAAAAACACGAGCAAAAAGACAAAAAGCGAAACAAAAACCATAAAACGAAAAAAGACAGTGACTTTGACACCAGATTAGTTGGATCAAACCTTTATATTAATTAAATAGTATACCCATACTGTTTTACAAGTTCGATCGTTTCGATCAACCTAGCAATTTAACCCAGTAACCTCAATAAAGTGCCCGAGTGTGGGGCGTTGTCAAGGGTTTTTAGATAGCTTGGAACTTAGCTGGACAACAAGGAGACTTGACTGGAAGAGGTGACCAGCCGAGTGGGAAAGTGGTTCAGGAGCACTTGAGCTGAACCAATAGGAGACTTGACTGGAAGAAGTGACCAGCCGAGTGGGAAAGTGGTTCAGGAGCACTTGAGCTGAACCAATAGGAGACTTGACTGGAAGAGGTGACCAGCCGAGTGGGAAAGTGGTTCAGGAGCACTTGAGCTGAACCAATAGGAGACTGGAATGGAAGAGGTGACCAGTCGAGTGGGAAAGTAGCCAAGAGGGATTTGGCAGTTCTCGAGTTCTCAAGTTGGGCAGAACGGGTATCGTTAAAACTCATACTACATTATAGGAAATAAGTGTAAAATTGGATAAGCGATATCCCCCGGTTTTGAGAAACGTTTTTACTTGAGCAGGCCTGGAGACAGGTCTACGGTTTTCTCTTGAGAGGTTTAGCACCCGGCGCTTAAGGTGATTTTAGGCTTAAGAAAGGGGGCTAAAAAGGGGGGAGGTTAGAAGGGGGGCTGGTTAAGTTAGAGGTTGGCGGTTGTAAATTGTAAAAAGGGAGAAATTAGAGTAACTAATTGGTCGACATCGTTGATTTAGTTACATTAGTCATTTACACGCGTTGGTCATAGGAAACGGATATCCAAAATTGGAATTAGGTTAAGGTAGGTACCCTGGTCGGATCGGTTGTGGGAAACGGACATAGACAGTTTTTGTGATACCCCATAAGATCGCTAGCAGAGGGGAAGGAAACGCGTGGCAATTAGGTACCAGACATTTTTTCGATAGAAGGTAGACATTTGTCACCTTTGAATTTTAGGTGGGCTCATCTTTCCGTTTTTATTACTTTTTCTAGCTTGGATTTTTGTTGCATTTTGGTGAGGATTTGTGTTCAGTTTTTATACGAACAGGTGATCACAAGATACCTGCACACAGGTTTTGGTCTCAAGTTGCTTGGAACATTGAAAGAGAGGTAATTAAAAAGAAATAAGAAAAAGGGGGGTCAGCATTTGGCTTTTAAGAGAGGGTTTTTTGGGAAAATTTTACTAGAGCTTGAGTGGTGGTACAAGGTACAGTGAATCAAGAAGTCCCCATAACGAAGAAGAAAGAGGTCCCACCGCTCAGACACTTGTCAACAGCCTTGGGACAGTGCCAAAGAAGTCCTGGGACAGTGTTGGACCAGAACAGTCTTGATACAGTCTTGGGACAGTGGTCTTGGGACAGTGGGCTTGGGACAGGGTCTTGGGACAGTGGTCTTGGGACAGTGGTCTTGGGACAGGGTCTTGGGACAGTGGTCTTGGGACAGTGGTCTTGGGACAGTGGTCTTGGGACAGTGGTCTTGGGACAGTGGTCTTGGGACAGTGGTCTTGGGACAGTGGTCTTGGGACAGTGGTCTTGGGACAAGGGTCTTGGGACAGTGGTCTTGGGACAAGGGTCTTGGGACAGGGTCTTGGGATAGGGTCTTGGGACAAGGGTCTTGGGACAGTGGTCTTGGGACAGTAGTCTTGGGACACTAGCCTTGGGATAGTAGTCTTGGGACAGTAGTCGTGGGACACTAGCCTTGGGACAGTAGTCTTGGGACACTAGCCTTGGGACACTAGCCTTGGGACAGTAGTCTTGGGACACTAGCCTTGGGACACTAGCCCTGGGACAGTAGTCTTGGGACACTAGCCTTGGGACACTAGCGTTGGGACACTAGCCTTGGGACACTAGCCTTGGGACAGTAGTCTCGGGACACTAGCCTTGGGACACTAGCCTTGGGACAGTAGTCTTGGGACACTAGCCTTGGGACAGTAGTCTTGGGACACTAGCCTTGGGACAGTAGTCTTGGGACACTAGCCTTGGGACACTAGCCTTGGGACAGTAGTCCTGCGACACTAGCCTTGGGACAGTAGTCTGGGGACACTAGCCTTGGGACACTAGCCGTGGGACAGTTGTCTTGGGACACTAGCCTTGGGACACTAGCCTTGGGACACTACTCTCAGGTCAGGGGTCTTGGGACACTGACGGAGTACTGGGACATTACCGAACAGTCTTGGGACAGTAAAAGGAAGCCTGGGACGGTACGAAGAAGAGTAGGGACGGTAACTGGAAGTCTAAGGACAGTATAAAAATTGAAGTAAAATTACAACTGGAATTTTAGAGAACTGGAACAAGGTTTTTATCACGTTGTATATTTTCTTTTAAGAATTTGTTTCCACAAAATTTTTATTCTTAGAATAGAATTGTATATAAAATAATATTGTAAATAAGAGCAATTGTAAATAGAAATAATGAGACGGAGTAGGGTACCGGTGCTTGAAAAAAGGTCAAGTGGATCAAACACGAAATATAACTCGTCGCTGCGTGGAACAACATCAAGGGGCCCAGGCAAAACAAGAAATAACTTTTCAGTTAGCATGGTCAGCACGAGGAGTGGCACCGAGAGCAAGACGCGAGAAGATGAGAGGGAAAAAGAGGTGGAGCCTACAATCGAAATCGACCTAGAGACACCAGACCAGAGCGTAGATGAACTGGAGAAAAAGACGACGGAGTCAACTCCAATGCCCAATGCAGAAGAACCAAACCCGAAACCCATGGAGTTCTCACCAATAGACGATGTGGAAGATGCAATAGGCAACACCGAAGAAACGGTGAAAGAAGACTCTCAAGTAAAAAAGACATCTTTTACAGAAAGGTTGGCGATGATGGTCGGAATAAAAACGAAAGAGAACGTGACTGAGGAACCAAAAGCTGAAAGAGCACGAACATTTGGGACAGTGAGCACGAAGACGACAGAAGCCAATCCGAGAGAGGAACAAACTAAAGCAGAAGCAACGGCCGAAGAAAGACCAACGGCTGACCATGAAGAGGCTACTCTTGAGCTAGGTGACTTGATGGCAAAACTGAATCAGATCGACAAAAAGCTGAAGCACAGCGAAGAGGACAGAGAAGTGATAAGAAAAGAATTAAGATACAACAAACACGAGTATCTGGATAGTTATTTTAACCTGGCTAAGGCAACAGACGAGAGACTCAAGGAGATGACAGATAAGGTAGAAGCCACCAATAAAGAACGAGAAGGGAACATCAAAAAAGATTTGCAACAGTTGAAAAACCGATATGATGATGTCAACAGCCAAATAGGTAGCCTGGAAAAGAGGCTGGACACAATGAGCAAGAATCAGGCCGAAAGTTCAGGTGCAATACAGACGAAATTGGATGCAATCTTGAGAAATTCTACCTCACAAGAAAGACCGGCAGCGGATCGCACGCAAGGCACCAGAGTTGACTTTGTGGAACCACAAAGGGGCAAACGGCAATCGACACCGTTGCCCTTAACCCGGAATACGGTGAGCATAGCACCAACGGCTGATAAAACAATCACGAAAAGTGGAAATTCAAACACAACGAGTGGTCCGGGGGACTCAACAGCTAGCAGCAACGCAGGTCCGGATGCCATGACATGGGCAAGCACTTGGGAGATGATGAACAGGACTCTAGAGGCCTTCGCCACGAGGAACGCTAACTCGAGCGATAGGAGAGACGGAAAATCAAGGAAAACTTTCAAGAAGCCAAAAGAATTCAAAGACGACTCAGATGGATGCATTGACACGTGGGTGGAAGTGATGAGATTACATCTAGAACAAGATAACTTAAATGATGAAAGGCAAGCATGCACAGCCATACTCAGTAACCTGGAAGGCACGGCATTGAAATGCGTGGTTGCAAAGAAAGAAGAAGAACGCGATACCGCGGACAAGATCTTCGAGATATTGCTGAATCGATTCGGGTCAGGCATGAAGGGTCACCAAGCGATGATGCGATTTGAAAAGAGAAGGCAGAGGGACGACGAGTCAATAGATCGGTTCCTAGATGATCTCGAGAGCTTGAGAAGAAGGAGTGACCCAGAGGAGTCGACAAACAGAAGGAACTTTAGCATTGCCTCGAAGTTTATTGATGGGGTAAAAAGTGACGACTTAAGGACAATGTTAGCAACATACTACACATTGTCGAAAGACAGCGCACCAACCCCAGAAGAAATGAGACAGAAATCAAGGGAATACATGCTGATGAAACCCAAGAAATACTCATATACAGAAAACAGGAACACGCAAGGGGGAAGTCAACCCCAGAGGTCGTCATGGTACAAGCCTAGAGATGACATGGACAAGCGCAGATCATGCGCGAACTGCGGGTCGGCGGATCACCACGTGGCTGACTGCACAACATACAAACAAGGCATGAAGAGTCTAGGATATGCACCAGATGAGGAGGACATGAGCCAGATGGAGGAACACGAGTACTATAGTGGCTTAATCATCAAGATAGGCGCAAGATGCTTCTTCTGTAGCCAGGAGGGGCACTTCAGAATGGATTGTCCCTTGTTCTGGGAAGCGGTCAAGGACCAGAGTCACCCCAAACATAAGTTGGCATTAGCGGCAGTGCAGAATCAGCGGAATAGACAAAACGAGTTTGAATCTAGGAACTCCAAGCACGGAATTGCCGACGAAAACAGTGAAAGCTGTAACACATGTTAATGGTGCGATAGAGTCCGCGGCTGGGAACTCGCTAGAGATAAACTATGAGAAAGCGGTGACGGAAGCAATTGCCAAAGTAAAACAGGATCTGGCTGCGAAAGAAATAGAGCAACGACTAAAGCTGGAGATCGAAAGACAGAATTTCAACGAAGCATTAACTGGATCGAACCAAACACCAGAGGCTGTACCGGGCTCAACAAAGACGGGGAATTGTAACACTGTAAAAATGGTGACGGGAAAGCCATTCGGCATATCGAAAATTGGGGCTAGAATAATGTCGATAATCACAGTGGGCGGCCACGAGGTAACCAGAAACTTGAGCGAACCGAGCGACCAGACGATAATGCACATTGACGTGTACGCAGATTACTTGAGCTGTATAAGCCCACAAACGACTTCTAGAGCCTTGAGAGCACTACTCATGAGAGGGGGCAGCAAGTCGGTACGTGTTGATAGCAGATATACTGAAGCTTATGGTCCACACGAGGTGATGCTAAATATAGATGGGATTAACATCTATACCAAGACGATGATAACATGCGACGAAGACCTAATTGGACAAATCTACGTAGGGAAAGAAGAATTGAAAGTGAGATCGATTGGACACTGCGCCATGCTTGAAGAAGATGCAATGCACATCGGGACGGAGGCAGATGTGACAGGGCACGTGCTGGATATAAGTGGCAAAAAGACTCAGTTGCGTGGGTTGCTTGACACGGGAGCAGTCTTGAGCGTCATACCAATCGAAACTTGGGAGAGGATGGGCTTTGACAAAGGCGACTTGATAGACTCGAGAATACGGCTGTCGGCTGCAAACAAAGGGGCCCTTCGGGTGCTGGGCAGGACGCCAATAATAGCCCTCAATTTGGGGGAACGTAACCTGTGGATGAGCTTTATCGTGGTAGAAAACCTAGATGAATCTGACCAATTTATTTTGGGCAGAGACTTCATCAGGAATTTCGACGTAACGATTGATCTAAATAACGCAATGTCCAGGATACGGAACCCGGATAGGAGGTACGCAATCAAACCGGTAAATTTAATAATGGCAAATGAAAACAAAGCACAGGTATTCTTGAGTAGGAGGGTGAGGCTATAAGCTAATGAAGCGGCAATCGTAAGTTTGAGGATGAAAAATTACAATGAACTAAGTGACAACAAGCAAGTGTGCATAGTTCCGAATCCTAATAGTCAAAGTGCTGCTGTTTTAGGAAGATCATTTTCGATAACGAAGAGCGGCCTCTGCGTCAGTGTCTTGTTGAATACCCTTGATATACCGATCACGATACAGAGAGGGAGGAAACTGGGATATGCTTTACCGGTTAAAACTCGATATGAAACAATTGAGAACTCAAAACAAAATGAAGTTGTTGATTGTCCCAATCACAGGGACAAAATTTGTATCTTGAGACGATTGCAGAAAATAAAAGATTCTTCAGGTCTTATTAAATCACTTAAGTCAGAAACGGACGATGGTCTTTCGAGCTGTTCGAACTTTCCAGAGCGACCCACACTAGATGAAATGCAAAATGAAAAACCGGTCCTGCCGGAGATTGAACATTTGAGGGGCAAACTGAAAGATGAACAGCTCGAAGCCATCAAGGACGTACTAGAGCGGAACGAGGAAGTTTTTTCGAGGCATAAGGCGGATATCGGGTGTTGTAATTTCGTTGAGCATGAAATAGAACTTGAGGAAAACGCGGTACCACACAGGGAGGGGGCGAGGCGCATGACCCCACACAAATCGGACGCGTGTAGGAAAGACATCGATACGTTACTAGAGTATGACATGATAGAACCATCCAAGTCACCGTGGGCGTGTGGAGTAGTGATGGCCAAAAAGAAAGGCGATCAGTTGAGGTTTTGTTGTGACTTTCGATACCTGAACTCCGTCACGGTGAAGGATGCCTATCCCATACCTAGGATTGATGAGAGCCTCTCGAAGTTAGGTGATGCAAAATTTTTTACGACTCTTGATTTAGGCTCGGCCTTTTGGCAAGTACCACTAAGGAAGCAGGACAGGGACAAGACAGGGTTTGCCTGCGAGTTGGGTCCGTTTCAATGGAAACGGATGCCGTTTGGACTTTGCAATGCCACAGCCACGTTTCAGCGGTTGATGGCCCACGCGCTGATAGGCGTAACGAAGAAGTATGGCAACCTGGTAATGTGCTACGTGGATGACGTAGTAATAACGACGGCAACACTGGAAGACCATATTGAGAGACTAGACGAAGTGTTTGCATGCATGAAGAGGTCGGGGCTAAAGTGTAAACCATCAAAGTGCGAGATACTCAAGGACTCAATAAAATACTTGGGCAGGATGGTAGACAAGCACGGCATCAGACCTGATACGGACGCCGTGGAAGCAGTCCTGACCTGGAAATCACCGAAGACAGAGCACCAGTTGATGAGCTTCCTGGGTTTCGCTAACTATTATAGAGAGTTCATCAAAGGCTATGCAGACAAGGTATACCCGATGCAACAATTAATGAGACACAAGGGCAAGAAGTTCACGTGGAACAACGCAGCAGAAGAGTCATTCCAGAGGATAAAGAAAGAGCTATGTGAGGCACCAGTACTGGGTATGCCGACTGAGAAAGGGATGTACGTGCTGGACACGGATGCGTCGGTAGTCGCGATTTCTGGGATTCTCCACCAAGAACAAGAATGGAATGGGAAGACAGTCTTGAGACCAATAGCGTACGGGAGCAAAGTCCTGAGTGACACGGAAATGAAGTACGGAGCACCGAAAGCTGAGATGTTCGCGGTGGTTACCTTTGTCGAGAAATACAGGGCATACCTGGGCAGTGAGCCATTCAAGTTGCGAGTCGACAACAGAGCACTGAGCTGGCTGAAAACGTACTCAATGGACCAAAGTTACATTGGGAGGTGGATAGTTCGCCTGGACGGATACAACATGATAATTGAGCATAGAACGCGAGATAAACATCAGAATGCCGACAGCTTGAGTAAGAAGACGGAGTTCTATGAGAGACAAGAGCAAAGAGAAGCAGACAGACCTGAAATCAAAGATGGCTTCTCATTCATGGACAAGGAAACGTACGACAGTCTTCCACTCACGAGATGGCTGGACAAGTCAGGCAAACCGATAGAAGATCATCCTGAATTGCCTAAAGAGCCTCCAGAGAAGACCATCTTGAGGAAGAGCAAGAGGATTCCGATTGAGATTATACTCAAGTCGAAGATCGTGAAGGAGACGCTCAAGGCAAAAGGCTATGATCTTAACCAGGTGGAAGCAGGAACTGCACAGATAGATGATGACTTAATGAGGTTGCTCGAAAAACTATCAGATGATAAGCCAGTGATCCAGGAGAAGGGTAAAGAGAAACCGGAATTCACTATACTTCGGAGAAAAGAGACAGTGAACGATACTGACTCATCAAGAGGAAGCGTCACTGACAGCAAAGATGTCGTGCGGTCACTAGTTGACAAAATCCCCGAAGACATTCTGGAGCAGACCAAGGTTAGGAAAAAAAAGTGACGTTCAAGGAAGATACTGAACACCTGGGACTAGGTCAAGAGTCCGGGGAGTGTTCCAGGTTCACGGAAGAAGGAACCGGAGAAGGAAAATTGTCCGGGGAGCGTGAAGGATGGGATGAAGACTCGGATGAGAGCAGCGAAAACCAGGACAGTCTGTGCATGATACTGGCGGAAGAGAAGACAAGGCACCACGACAGGGAGTTACAGACGGATCCATCTTCAGGAACATACAACATGGACATACAGGAGATGCGAGGTGGTGAGGAACTTGAGAAAATTGCGGTCGCAAGGAAACCATTCAGGGAACTATCATGCAACTCAAACATCAGAACGAATCTGGTGCCAGAAGATGATATGAAAATCGTGAAAAGGATGATATGCGTGAAACTGAGTGATGACATCCACAACCCTGGTGAGATGAATGGACAGATCATGGCGCTAAAGGAGCATGTCAAGGCAAGATATAGGCTGTCAGACCTAATAAGAGCCCAGAAGAATGACAAAATGACAAGTAACCTCTCCAAATGGATCCAGTCGGGGGTCAAGGAGAAGGGGGAACTTGAGGAAGACAGCTACAAGATCTTGAGCCAGTTCTACAAAGAAAAGAAAGACTTACTTTATCACACAGCTGATGGAGTGGTAGCGTGCAAGAGGAGAGATGAGGAAAAGATATTACACAAACACAACCTCATCATACTACCACAATTGTACCAGACAGAGGTGCTTTTCAGATCACACGACCAGATGGGTCACCAGGGGATAGACAAAGTACAACAAAGGATACTTCACAGATTTGATTGGCCAGGAATGAGAAAAGCTTGCGAGAGATGGGTGAATGCCTGCCTGGCATGTCTCCAGGTAAAAGACCCAAGGAAGATGAAGTTTCCCCTCAAGTCCGTTGAGAGCTCGGAGTTCAATGAAGTGGTGCAGATAGACCATCAAAAAATCTGCATGACAGAGTCGGGATACAACCAGATACTGGTTATAATAGATCACTTCACAAAGTTGGCGGAAGCGGTTCCGTGCCAGACAGCCTCGGCCGAAGAGACATGTGATCATCTGATAACGCATTGGATATCGCGGTATGGTTGTCCAATGACTTTCCAGTCGGACAACGGCAAAGCTTTTGTGGGGGACTTGACAAAAGAATTGATGAAGAGATCGCACATTGCTCAAGCACACTCGACGACCTACCATCCGCAGACCAATGGGTTGGTAGAGAGACAAAACAGGACACTCGTCAACATGTTAAGGGTGTACTGCTCAAGATACATGACGGACTGGGACAAATACCTGCCACAGGTAGTAGGAGCCTACAACAGTACACAGCACTCAACTACGGGCATCAGTCCTTTCATGATGTTGACGGGCAGGGAGAGAGCAATGCCTCTGACATTCTTTTACCCGGAATACGAGGGGAAAAGGACGTCGCCTCAGGCATATGTGAAAGAAGCGATCAAAAGACAACAGGAGTTGAACGAGCTATGCAGGAGGAACACGGCGCAAGCGCAAATGAGGCAACGCAGGAAATACGACGAAAAAATATTTAGAGCAAAGCCATATGGAGTGGGCCAATACGTGTGGGTCTTCCAAAATGTAATACCGCCCAAGGGAACAAAGAAACTACTCAAGAAGTGGAGGGGACCATTCATGATAACGGAGGTTCATCAACAAGGACGGTTCTATCGCTTGAGTACTGGGCGAGCGGCACATTATGAAAATCTGAAGCCTCACGTCCCGTCTCCAGAGGATTGGTGCATACCGAAGGACATGGAGGGTCTTGAGTACCTGGTGGTAGAGCCAGCGTGTGAAGTGAATGAGAAAGGTACTCGAGAGAAAAATGATGGTAATGAGAACTTGAGTTTGGACGACAATGAAAAGATAGGAGTGGGGTCTGATGCAGGATCATTTGTAGAAGAAGACTGGGACGACCCGGAGCAAGACGAGGTGCCGAAGTGGATGGAGCCGGATCGACCAACACCACCGGAAACCAGGACTGGCAATCGTAAACGCACCGGCATGAGGTACAACAGGTACGGGGATGACTTCGTGATCGATAGGATACAGCCAGACAATTTGGGCGAGGAATTACTGAAGGCAGGCGAACTGGAAGCCGGAGAGGAATGGCAGGTCATTGACGATGGTGGTCATTATCCGCAGGATGATTACTCGACGCCAGAAGTAGAAACGGATCTCGAACAGAGTGAGATAGAGAGGAGGGAGAACACGAACTTGAGGATTCTAGAGTGGATGCGTGATGTCAAAGACGAGAGCCGCGAAGGACAAAGCATTCAGCAAGTCGATGTATCAGCAGCAAATTACATGAAGACAGAGGACCCTCTTTTCGGATGGACGGCAACAGACAGGCCACTGGACATTCCTCAGGACAATTCAGACCCGACAACATCGACGGGGACGTCGATAAATATTTTTGTCCGGGGAGTGGGGGTAGGACTTACCCACACCGAAAATTTGATGATAAAGAAGCTCAAGGAAGTGAGAGAAACGAGCGAATTGGAACTGGAGGAAGAAGAGCCAGAGCCTACTATAGGTCGGAATTTCAAAACGAAATTCGAAATACCCAATGAGTACTCGGAAAACATCATGATAACGGATAGCGACTTCATCCTGTCAAACAGGACTAGCGCGATCTGCGTCACGGCGGACATGAGTTTCAAATCAAGATTGGAAGCTAACTTCAAAATAGAGTACCAGAATGTGGAGTTTCTGTTCAGACAGAGACCAGGACTGGGAGGGATGGCAGCGCTTCCACCATCAGTAGCACAAGTCCCGGGCAAAGATCTGTGCTTCCTAGTGACGAGGGTCAATGAAAGGAATACAATAGATCTTGAGCACGTGATGTTAGCACTAACGAGGCTGAGAGATTTCATGATTGAAAGAGGGATAACAGAGGTCTCAATGCCGGTGTATGACCCAAACAGGGGCAAACTGAGCCCGAGGGAATTGTACGCTATCCTACATGTGGTCTTTGCAGAAACTGAGATAATGGTGTATCTTCATAAGAAGTACTACTTGAGCATCGCCTGAGTCGGGTACATGGGGGTATCGAGTCGGGTGTGAGGGAGGAGTCTTGAGTTAGGTACTGGGGTGCGGCGCAGGTAAAGGGATCTTAAGATATGATTGGCATGACAATTGAATTTTAAAAAAGAGTTAACGGTGCTAAAACATAAAATGAATCTGCATGCTTTTAAGGAAATTCCAATTGAATTGTTTTAAGTGATATGAGAATGATAAGATTTTTACCATACTGGTAGAAGGGGGGCCTCTAGGTTAGGAACATGACATGTGAAGTTTTAATATGCTTTCTGTTTTCAGATCAAGTTTGAAAAACAAAGTTGAAAATCCAACTATACTCGAAGCGAGAAACAGAAAGGGAAATCTTGATTGAACTCGCGATAATCCGCACCTACAGCAAGTATTTGCAAGGGAACGTTTCTAGAGAATTCTTGAGTTGGGTAATACTTAAGTCGGTTGGGTAATTCTTGAGCTGGTTAACACATACCTATATACATCCCGAAGTCACGAAGAATGGCAGACCGATTCTGGAAATCCATGCCCGCGGCCCTGAAGAAGCCCACTCTTGATGAGCTGTACAGACGCCTGAGGGACTTGGACTACACCCAAATAGACGAGAGAATGGCGGTGATGCTGAATGCCACCCTCCAGTTGGAGGACCAGGGTGAGTGCAGGGAGTCTGCAACGGAGGCTGTCTTGATGATCGGATACACCACCGAGGGTATATCAAACCAAGAACAGACCAGATGGTTGTCTTGGAACGTGGATGGAGGAGTAAGGGGCTTTGACTTGGCAAGGAATCCTGGCCTGAGTAACAACACTGAATATGGCGCAGGGGAGTTCCCACTACCGGCTAGGCCAACAGCAAGATCTACAAGCCAGGGCTCGAGTAGGGTGCCGTCGATGACGCGAGCGCAACAGACGACCGAGGCATATCCGGATCTGGGTGTTCTAAAGAAAGAGCTCGACAAGGCGCAGAAGGAAAGGAACAAGGCGAACCTCGATCGGGATCAGGCGAAGCTGGATCGGGAGAAGATTCAGCTGGAGAGAGACCAGATAGTCAACGAGCGAGATCAGACTCTGAGGTTACTAGAGGTGCTAAAAGTTGAACATCAGCAGGAACTAAGGGTACGGGAGAGCGCCGCGAATCGTGATCAACTGAAATCGGAGTTGGAGAGAATAGAACAGCGACAACGTGAGCTTGACGCACAGAAGGGAGCCAGGCCAAAGGAGCGAGTGGTGACCAGCTCGAGGCCAGAGTCGCGCATGGAGGTGGATGAAGCTCCCAGGGCAAGAGGACGGTTCAACCTTGACCGCGAGGCCAGAGAACACATGAGTGAAGGGTTGGAAGTCTGGATACCGAATGACGCGACGCCTTCCTTGCGTGGCATAGAGACACAACCTGTACGTCCACTAATGGATGTGGTGCTGCCGGGATATACCCCAACCTCGACCTCGAGCGACAGTCAGGTGAGTGGCGGCTCATCGCGCCTGAAAGAGCTAGGCGAGAAATTACAACAGAAAAACCGTGAAAGATCGGCAAGACCGGAGCTTCCCCCAACTTGGAGGGAACAGCCGGTCACGAGCGTCGTGATCTCGAGTTATAAGAAAAATACAGAGGGAAGGTACCACAGGCACAATCGACTGGATTGGAGTGCGCAACAGGGAGCCAGGAGGGACTGCTTCCATGATGCAGCCTGGGTGGAGTATCTCGCGCCACCTCGTGTGCCAGAGGGTGCAGTTCACCTAATCATAGGGGACAGCCTGGTGCGGGTGTTGACCCGGATCCAGTCGCATTGGCAGACAGGAATCTTGAGTTTCGCTGGAGCTGCCACGCCACAGATGTTGGCAACCCTGGACATGCTAGGGATGACTAAAGTATACACGGTGACCCTGATGATCGGGACAAACGATGTGTCAAGGGGAGAAGCGAGGAAAATAATGAGGCTGTACGACAAGATGAGCTGCCTTCTTGAGGAGCTGAGGATCCAGATGGACCCCATCCTGCTGACAGTATGTACGGTCCCCTACAACATGATGTTTGATCAGCACGCCTTGGAGATGAACGAGAAGGTGCGGAACCTAAACAAGGTGATCCGAGATATCCATCGCAAGAGTGTGCTCCCTGTCAGACTGTTGGACGTGGCAGAGCGCATGGAGAAAGAGGGATTCCCTGAAGACACCTCCAATGATGGAATCCATTTCGATAGGCCACGGGGAGCAGAGTGGCTAAACGACGTCTTCCAGGAACACATAAACACGCTAGAGTCGGATCTGCTAGAGACAGCCCAATTTACCTTAGGACCACCTCCGAACCCACCATTCCTTGCCTCAAGGGCCTTGTCTGGTCGCTTGGGAACGAGAGTTGACATTAGAGACGGTTCGAGGAGCATCCAGACCCGATTGCAGAGTGCCACGCCAATGGAATCTGAGGAGGTGATGTCATCAACACCTCCAGGCTCGGCGATGTCCTCAGTGGTAGTGGCAGAGAGCAAGCGGGAAAAGAGGTCTATGGAGACCGCTCGCTTGAGATATCCTGAGAAGGTGAAAGAACTGGACCTAGAGAGTTTGGAATGCAGGCGAGAATTGGCGGAAACCCTGGGGATTGAACGAGTGTCGCACGAGGATTTGAATAGACATCATTGCGTGGACTGGTTGAAAGCTCATGAGGCGCACTTCTCGAGAACGAAGTTGATGGAGACCACAGACCTGACTGGAATTCCCACAAAAGCGATCATGGGACCCATTAACTACCGACCTCTCAAGCTGCTGGGGAGTCCTGGACTTATAACAGAACCTCCCAAGCACCGAACGAGCATCGCCAGGATCAGGTTGGCGACCCCGGCACAGTTGAAAGTGGTGGACAAACTACTCAATCCAGGATCGATGGAATTGCCGGATGCCGCTTACGAAGGCTCGAAATTGGCGGAAGATCCCAGGTACGGGAAGCCCTGTGGCAGCACCCAGCTGGCCAAAACCCTGGCAGTTTATGATAGAGCAGATCCAGCTGCTGCGAGAGTAGTCATTGTGGCGGGGTCGGACTTCGAAGGAACGTCTCCCAAGTTGTTCTGGCCGGAGACTCTGATATACTCTTTGCCAGGAGCTGAATTAAACCAGATGTTAACTCTGGTGGTGGCAATAAAGTCAGAGATGCCCTGCGAACCTGAGCTGCTATTGTTTGCAGGAATGAATGATCACCTGCACGCGGTGGGACTTCTTGAGCAACTGAAGGGCGATGAAAATCCGCCATCGAGGAAGATATGGGAAGCCATTCAGGTGTTGTTTGCGGCGATGAATGAAGTACAAGAGAATGTTGTCTCGAGATTTGGGTCCAAGACGAAGGTGGTGTTTACCACATCCCCTGGATACGCGAATATGCCACCCGCCCTACAATTCGTGTACGCGGTCTTGATCCTGATAGCAGAAGGGAATGAATGGCGGATTCTAATGGCAGCCCCCAATCGGGAGTTGGAGCCATCGAACATGAGGATTCGCAAGTCAGAATTGGCGGCGGCATGGGCGGACATATCTCATGCACTGAGGGGCTTTTATGGACTAGCCGACATCCTGATCGTATTAGATGAGGTGCTCTTGCTAGAGATATCGAACTTTGCCAGGCAACTCAAGTTCAGCCCAGTCATCAGAGACGATCACCCGGCGATAAGCCAATTGACGGCCAGGTTGTGGTTTCGGAGTATGGACGTGAAGATCACAAACTCCACCAGCAAGTCTAGAGGTCCCAGTAACGAGAGAAGAAATGTGGCCGAGACGGAGAAGCAATTAGAATCGATGAAATATCGATTGACTCAAGAGAATGGCTGGTGGCCATTCTTGACACCAAGGCTGGAGAACGCCACGAACAAGACGAGGGAGGAAGCACCATCCCTCGTGAAACAAGTCTGGAGTTTTCTGGAGAAACAACTGGAGCTGGCCGAAACAAGAGACATGACGGTGGCTAGATTTGTCTCGGCCGCCAATGAAGTGACGATTGGAGGGTTCTGGAGAGAGCACGCCAAGGGTGAATTGAGGACTAGGAGGGATTATGAGATTCTCAAGTTCTTGAGTCCTTGCTGGGAGAAGGAATTCATGGCAGGAATGTTCGGCACCACGGCGACTATCTTTGGAGCCTTCGTGCAGGAGATACTGGGCATGCCCATCAGTCTGCTCTTGGCTTTGTATTTGGTTTACCTCAGATACTTGTTCAACATGGGCCCAGCATACATGTTTAGTCGAGGAGTGGAGACACTTCGAGTCGATGGGTACCTGGCACTATTACTCTTAACCCATGGGGAATTGGTGCCGTTTCATCGATTAATGGAATATGGAGAGCCTCTGTCTATGGGGAGAGTCCACTCGAGCATTGAAACCAGCTCCTACAAGTGTGCCGCAGGGTTGAAGACGTTGTTAGTGCAATACCTCATGATGCAGAATCGGCACATGACGGGTGAAGATGAGAATCCAACCTCGAGAGAAGAATGGAAGAAGACGAATAGAGGGATGCCTCTGCTGACGGACCTTTGCCTGGCAATGAGGTCGGACCCAATGGGGATAATCCGGGGCCTAGAGGAGGTGGTGACCTGCATTTATGGTCCAGCAGTGACGTACGCGTTCCCAGACCCCCTGGTGACAACGTATCGTCACTCTGTAACGCACTTGAGTCTTATCAGTATACTGGATGGGACGGCGTTAAATTGGTGTCAGCAGGAGGTGCTCAGAGGGCGAATGAGCAACACAGTACTCTTTGGAAAGGTGAAAGATGCCGAGCTAATAGTGTGCAACTTCAGGGGGCAAATGCAATGTAGAATGGGAGGCAAGCGAGAGGGTCCCATCGAAATGTATCCCAAGTTCTGGAACTTGAACCCATTGACAGCAGACGGACGAGAAATCTTGAGAATTCCTGCCTGGAAGGAGTGCTTCGCACTGGTGAAGAGGGAGCTGGAGACCATAATGGAGAAAGAAATCCTCCCAGCCACCATGCCTGAGTTCCCAATAGTCAGGAGGATGACCTTAGGAATGAACAGTCCCTTGGTAGTTCCCTCCATAATGGCGAGGATGACGACGGAGGAAATGCAGAAGGATTTCACTGATGGCTGGGACCCCCTGTTCATCGGCTACACGGCGGCGGTCTACTTCCATACTAGCGAGGCGAAGGTAAATTCGTGGACGACGCGAGCGAAAAAGATGAGAGGTTCGCAGCCCCCCGGATATGAGGTGCGAAAGGTCTTGAGAGCTCTTGAGCAGGCGGGACTTGAGAACATGCTACCCATATGGGATGATGGCAGGATGATCGTGATGGAGGGGCACGTCGCATTGGTGGACGACATGAAATTTGCAACGAGAAAATACAGGGCACCCTATGGCTTAGAACAGGTGGAGGTGAGACAGGAGGGAAAAGAACTAGATGCAGCAGGTCAACTGCACGTAGCCCTGACGGAGTACAAGAAATTGGACCCTACGACACCATCACCACTGTCAGTGGACACGCCTGGAGACAAGAGGAGCGGACCCGTCGAGGACCGATTTAAGAAAATTCTTGAGAGAAGGAGACATGAATCAGAAGAAGAGAGTATGGATGAAACTCTCAGTGAAGCCGGTGAAGACATGGAGGTGGGGAATACGCCTGAACCAGGGCCATCAGGGGAAGAGCTCACCACTCAAGAGCTGTTGAAAGACTTGAGCGAGGAGAATTGGGCAGATACTGCCACCCCACCTCTGAATCCGTCCCCCCGGAAGAATCTGGAATTGCCATTGGCAAATGAGACCTTCAATATGGGGATGATAATCTTGAGCTCGGAGGAAAGGGAGAGGAACACTTTCGAAGGGAACAGGGACATATTCCTGGGGTCTCTGAAGAACGATGCTTGGCAGGAGTTCTTGGAAGAATTCAATCAAGAAGTGGGCAGCGAGACGACGATGGACAAGTTCAAGGAGGAACTGTGGGACACAGTCGTAAGATTTGGAGAACCGCTTCTGATAGGAACGGGCCTGGATGAGAAGGCGAGAAAAGAGCTGCTGAGCAAGCTGGTAGAGCTGAGAAATTCACGATCGAAGACTAGAGAAGAAAAATGTGAGGACAGCTCTACTCTGAAACAAAAAACTGTAGATAAAAGAGTTGATGATATAAAAAGGGATAAGGTTGGGACTAGTAATATAATTAAAAGTACTAATATCCTTAAGGCTCGAGCAGGGGGGAGGCAAGAGTTGGAAGGATTGGATAGAGAGGTCGAATCAGTGATGATAGCTACAACACCCTCAAGCAGAAATGTGAAGACTCGCAAGAGGAAGAGAGAAGTAGAAGGATTGGGTAGTCCTTCAGTGGATGCTGTTTCGGAAGGAAACTTGAGAGAGACGGCGCCCATGGTTTTGGCTCGATGCAAGACGGCGGCATTCAAGAACAGCTCGGAGCTCAGAAGACCACTTGAAGTAGAAAGGGAAATAGAGACTTCCACCAGTTCGACATCGGAGGAAGACTTCAAGCCTCAGAAGATAAACGTAAAGAGAGGTTCAACAAACGGACAGACATGGGAAGTGGATATCGGCAAAGAATGGATCTCAAAGGCACATCAGGACATGGGCAAGCAAGTGACGAGTGATCCATTGGAGAAGAACAAGACGAGGAACACTTCCCGGACGTGGTGGGTGGCCCTTGAAACATTGAAAGAAATGGAGGACTGCTGGAAGAAGTTGGACAGTGGAGTAGCTCGCAAGCCACGCAATTGGGCCACCCATCAAAAGGCCGAGGTTAATAAAATAGAAATGGCAAATCATCTGAAGAGGTCCTGGCAGAGTTTGTTGAAGGATCATTTTGAAGAAGCAATGAGGACACCCTCATCAGCACCACCATTAATGGCGAATCCCTTCGTTAGAACTGCAGGACAATTATTGTTCACCTGGAGTCTGGTGGGAATAGAGTTGGAAACACTGACCTCGTATGACAGGCTGAAGTTGGGAAGCAAGAAGCTAGATGTGTATCAGGCACTGATGCAACACGTAGCCAGGGACAATTCAGGCTTGAGCCTGGCTAGAAGAAAGGATGCCACGTGTTTCTTGAGATGGATAATGTCAATGATGTCTGATAGCACCATCCTGGCATGCCAACAGAGAGCAAGCGGAAGTAAAACCATGGAAAAAAGAGTCTCAACGATCATCTTGAACGTGTATCAGAGTACAGGAATAGAAAAGGAAGATGGTTCCAGACAATCCCTAGAGAACCACAGAAAGCTAGACGAGGTGCGGAGGTTTTATAATAAGAAGTTCGAAGAAGAACATGATGTTCACCGTAACCTGGCCTCGTCAGAGCAGTACTCGAGACTCAGCGAGAAGGGGGAATACCAATATGTGTCGGGAGTAATGGGAATAGCCTACAACCCCTTCTTAGACTCGGAAACTGGAGGTGCCCACAGAAACCATGAGGTAGCGGAGCTACTGAAGTTTTGGACAGAAAGAATAATGGAAATAGACACGGTGGAAAAAGAGGGGCCGGGCATGGGCCTGATTCTTGAGAAAACACCAGAGGTGGTAAGCATACCGCGCTCGAACAAGAGAGGTGAAGTGAACATGGGCGATGGAAATGGCTTGTTAACCACGAACTTGGGAGTGGTATGGAAGCTACTAAGACCCTCCTGGTGTCCACATCCCCACGCGAGTCTGATCGAGGAAACCACCGAGCGAGTGAGGTTAGCACCAACGGAAGATGAAGATCTGGCAAAGTTGAGTGTGCTGCATAAGCTAATCTTACCTCAGATGCAAGAGCCAAGCGAAAAGACGAACAATCCCGGGTCAGCGAAGAAATTGGAGCCGGGTAGCTGTCTGGATTCGACGTGTGGAAACGGAGAGCACACCTGCGATGGACGGTCATGCGTCAGAATACTGTCCTTTCAAAAAGAAGACCTGGTCACTTGGTTCGAAGACATCACAGAAAGGGAGAGAAGTGAAGTGCAAATATTAGCGGAGTGTTACGCGAGAACCACGGTGAATATAGCGACAGCTCTCGGATTCTTCTCGAGAATGTGTAGTTTGCAGTCATTGGAAAGACTAGAGTCTGAACACCATTGGGTGACGGCGTTGAGCGTAGAATCATGGCCTGGGGTGTTGCAGGTGACTCAAAAACACATCCGGAGCTGGAAAGTTGGTCTTGAGGCAGAAATGGGGTTTCCCATGAGCGAAGCTTATGGCCTGCCATTGAACGCAAAATCCCTGATAGGGTCAATGATGGCCAACTTGTGCGGAAGTCACTACCCACTGCACATGGTGATGGTGGAAGCATCCAGCCAGAGAGTACTGGTGGACAAGGCCTTCTCAGTGCCCAAGTGCGTGAGGTTGGCTAGGATATTGCATCACTCGCACAAGTTGTTGAGAAAAATCAGAGGGACAGTACCAAAAGAATTGAGAGATGACTTGAGTGAAATCTGGGGAGAAGAACTTTTGAAGTTGGAGAGAGAGAACACAAGCGATCACGAGAGACAAAACGTGATCGGAAAACCTGTGGGAAGTGCTCCAAACCTGGAAGATAACGACACGATGCATGAGAAAATGATGGAGCTTGAGCCTCTCTTGGAAGCCTCGGGGAGCGTAACCTCAGGAGCATTGAGATCACCCATGGAGAATGCCCATGCCACTGTTTGGCGCAAACGGTGTGGTATCCAGATCACAAGAACCTTTGCCTGGTATGGGATATGGAAGAAATCCGGTCGATCGGACTACCGGATCACCGACAGAAGGTGACGATCTTGGTAGTGAGTACGATGTTGGCTCTGAGATGGATAGAAGAGAATATAACGAAGTATCGGGAAGCGGGGACGCCAACGGCTGAGTCAATATACGCGATAGACTACAGTAGGAGACTCGAGTTGTTTGAGACTGCGTGCAAGGTATTCGCCATACCAACGGAAGTCAGACATGTCTGGAGCCGTTTGAGGTACTTACCATGGTTTCGGGCGACGCTGACGTCCTGGTTGTACATGACAACGAAAGATCACATGAGAAAACATCAAAAGGAGTATCGACAGTTCCAGGCCGAGATTGGGCCGGAAGCTTTCAAGAGACCCCTGTTAACCCATCGTAATGCAATCACGACAGGATGGAAGAGAGTGGTTAAAATGTCTAGAGACAATACCAAGGCGAGGGAATCGATACTAGAGGAGGACCTGGCGATACTAGAGTGTCCCAATGGTTGACGAGAACTTACAGTCTAGAGTAAAAACTTGTTCTTGTTATTAAAACTGACTAACATTAAACTCATTTTAGTTACTTTATTGATTCTTGAGTTGCTCACCGACTTATTTACTTCCTGGTTCTTGAGCGTGCTACAATGTGAGTACTAATTTAAATTTCTAGAGTGTGTTTTATGATTGTTATGTTGAGGTAAGGCGAGTTTTAGGTTGATCCATCTGAAATGGATCAAAGTTCCACTGTCTAATAAAAAGTAACTTAACGGATTGTTCCAACCCGGTTTTTAACGGCGTTCATGTATTTTGGGTATCTAGAGACCTAAGTATGGGGACCTTTCCAATTCTAGAGTGGGGGGATATTTTAGTAGTAGCCTTTAAGCTGTAACGGGTCGTAGTCTCATGTCACAAGCGAACCGAATTGGCTCCGACTGATTTGAGGTACAAAAACACAAGAGATAGTGTCCCTGACTCTTGAGCCAATGGTTATAGGGCCTATTTTTCTTAAGCCTCATGTGTGACTGCAGTAGACGAATGTTACAATTCTTTGTGAAACAGCAGTTGAAAGCCGGAATGTGATAAAGGATCTAGGAATACATGTGTCCAAACATTCAACATGGACAACCCATATTGACTCAAGAATGTCGATAGCGAATAAAACGTTCTATTGCATCCGCAGAAACTTAGAAATCAAAGTCAAAATGCGCATAAAACTTGGTCTGTACAACTCCTTGATACTTCCTGTTCTAACGTATGGTCTAATTTTTTTCAATATCTCAAGAAACGACTTAAGCAGATTAGAAAGGTTCCAAACCAAAGTCTTAATTGGATCACTGGAAACGATTCTGACTATAGAGAGCAGATGAGATTGTTAAGCATCATGCCTCTGGCGTTGTTTCTCCAGCTGAACGATTTACTGATGATGGCGAAATTCATGCATGAATAAAACGATCACATTAAGATCCCGGCAAAATTGAAAATCCAGGAAGAACGAAAGAAATTTTCAGCCTAAACAAGACCAGAACTGAAAAAGCTAGAGGAGAGTATACATTCAGGACGTGCCGTCTAATAAACCGACTTAATCAGAAAATTGAATTTCGAGAAATGCGAGGCTAAAAGCGAAGATTGATACAGATGATGTGGAAGTTTTTCGACGATCAATTCTCAGAACAAAACAAGTGCACATGGGTCCTCTTCTGTGACTGCAACATGTGCCGAAATAACTGGACAAAGTTTTGAGAACTTTGGGGATATCATCCCATCAGTATCCTACTGAAAATTCACAACAACAATAACATCTAAACCGCTTTGCTCAGACGCTAGCCAGTCGGTTTAGAACCTAACTTTATTTTCCATCTGTATTTACTTCCAGGCGAATGTTACTAAGTTGGAGTTATTTGCTCTTCAAATTTTGCTGCATAATCTAAATGGAGACAAACTCCTTAATATTCTAGTGAACAGTCGGTTTTTCTAATGCTTTATTTATTTCTTTTAATCGCCAAATTTTTTGGCCTCAAAACTTACCGAAATTTTAACGATGAACTGAAATTTGAGATTGATAAAAACGCCATGGAAGATATGATTTATTTCAAGAAAATTGTCGAAAGTCTATCGACGTCAACCAAGGAAAGAGAAAAAGGTTAAAATTTTAAAGCTTTTTATCTGAAAGTTTTTTTCTGGTAAGTTGAGGCTTTGGCTGCAAGACTTTGATTTCTTTAGACATCGATAATACAATGTCACGATAAATAACTTTTCTTCTTAGTTTTTGAAGATAATCGAGGTCGAATTTTGTGCGCTATTGGAGCAGGAACTGTTTGTGTTCTTTTTTTCGATTAGATTCTTCAAATTAACTATATGTGATCAATTTTCGAACGGTTTTTGCGCTGGTTTTAAGCTGAAAATTGAGACGATATATTAGCTACCATGGGCTGATTTGAGGGGCAGTACAACAGTGCCGAAGTACAACAGTGCCGGAAAAAAATTGATTTCAAGTGCCGAAAATGAAAACTTTGTTCAAACAGTGCCAAAATTATGAACAAATTTCAATTTCATATTAAGTGCGACAATCAAAAATTAAACGGCGAACGTTTACAATCTTAAGATTTTGGGAGAGCAAATTTGCAATTTAGACGTTTTGGCGCCCAATTAATTGTATAATTTGCAGTTGCAGACATTTTGGCGCCAAAATTGGAGTGATTTTCTTCGATAATTAGCGTCAACAATTTCTCTTTAAATTATTCTTAAAATTTCCCGCCTTTTTCCGCACTGTTATACTTCGGCACTGTTGAACGCCCCCTAGCGTGAATTTATGGGGGTTCCCAAATTTGGGTAAGTTAACGCGTTCAAACAAATATATTTTTTTCTTTTCGCATTGAAATAATATGACTGATGGTATCATTGGAAAATGAAACTGTTATTGGATCTAATTTTTAAGTTGACCGGATGCAGCATATAGCATGTGTCGTTGCTCGTGGCCCTTAAAATAATTTCAATATTGTGGTTTTTACATTAAGGAGAGCAAGTGTCTTGTAATCGGGACAAAGGTGATTTAACTCGCGTTTTTTGAACCTCTACAATTTCCGTAGTCTTTACAGCTTGATGTAAAGGTACCGCGGTTGGTTTGCTTCCATATATCTGGGTTTTGAGTCTGTTTTTTTAGGATGTATGTGTATCTGTTTTTTTTGGATGTATGAAATTGACTTTTTTTTTAGGGAAAAATTGAAGTCGGGCTTTCGTCTGTTTGCTATGTTTTGTCAGGTTAGTTGCCTCATCAACGGTTTTCTCTTGCAATTTTCTTTTTTGAATGCTCTATTCGGCCTAAATGATTTCGCCTTACGGTTTATAGCTTGTTCGATTTGTTTTCTGTCCAATTTTTTTTCTGTCGTTCGAAGTCGATTTTGCCTTCGGTCGTTTGAAGGACAAAACCTGTTTGCTCATTTTTTAAAGTAGATTATTTTTTATGGAGTTTTTGTTTTCGGCCTAATGGGCGTCTACTCACCTATTCTCGGCTTATTGGCCGTCCTCTCATTAAGTACTATAAGCTTGATTAACGGGTTGGATAATTTTTTTATTATGCGCATATAAATGTGTACTCCTGTGTATAGTTAAATAGTTTCCGTTTTTAACAAAAATTTTGACTAGTCTGTACCCTTGCGATAAACAAGGGCATTGCAATCGGGTACTAGACTTTTTTCCTGCTAATAACTTGGTTAACAGAATGGTCAAAATTAGAATTAGTAGATTTAGAGTTTCATTACGATCCATATATCTGCAAATTCATTAAATACTAGAAACTCAGAGAGCAATCAAAACTTAGCAGTCGACCTATATTTAAACGATAGATATAATCACGATCCCGGCATCGAAAAAAATGGAAACTATTAAACTGATAACGAATCCAAACTAACGAATTTCGTTGACCAGGCGGATTGTTATTTTGACTACTATCAAGATAGTCAGGGAGGCATCTCTGGATCTGAAGACCAGAAACCAAATCAGGTCTCTGACCATAAACCACCTGAGACTGTCGACGTTTGACCAGGATGGACAAAAACCAGTCCATTGTTTTGCAAATTGTGCAGCAGTGAAACTCATCTCACAAAAGATTACAAAATATATACACCTCGGCTGAGAATATCACAAAAGCATGATTCCCCTTTCTGCATTTTCTACCAATGCTATTTTTATTTTAATATATAATAATGCTATTAGTATGAATACATTTGTACCGAGACAAAAGTATCAAGACAGCTATGTTCTTCGAATTCTTCTCCTTTTTGGATTCTCCAACTCAAAAGTAAGCACTTGTGAAAGAATCACCTCATCAGTTTTCAAACAGAATGAATTATGCACTGTCACAAATTGAGACTCTACAAAAAAACTGGGGTGCAATGACTATCATTCCGATCCTACTAACGGCTTAGGATACGAGTTTAACTTCGGCAGCTGGTTTTTCAATGTTAATTATCAATACCCTAGCTATTGAAGAAATTATAATTCACGATATCAAAAAACGATTGCAAAATTAAGTGGGACCTCACATCAATTGATGCGCTACTGTTAAATACCAAACTAATCAAAGTTAAACCTTTACTGCACTGGTTTCCACGCTAGGCAAACTACTACTGTACACAGGAACAACTTAGCCTACTACAGGATTGTTAACGCCTTTACTAGCCAATTAGACACCGTTGGTGTAAATTTAACGTCACTCAATTAAACTATTTTTAATAAATTGTTATAATGGTATTTAGACCATACCCTCGCCAATTTGGAAGAACTACAGGGATTTCAAATTTTTTCGAGTTCAGCAAACTTGAGGACGCCTTTTTTCGGTCCGTGGTGTTACCCTTTACCAAATCAATTACCCTTTATAACTGCGCACAATACATCGAAGGCGTTTTTGATGACTACATCATCCGTGGCGACTTAACCATCAGTCTATTCGTTGGATTCCTGAACAGTTACATGCCCCAAACAGTCTTCTTACACTCCAATGATATTGACTACGATAAGTTTCTTGAAGATCTGGAAGACCCCAATGTCACTTAGCTCGCCGAATTCCAGATCAGGAGTAACTGAGCCAATGGACATAGAGGACGAAGTGTTCCCGTTTGAAGATGACAACGACTCATCATTAACATCTGCACCCACCCGGTTCCCCCTAACCTCTATGTCCACATCGACTTTGACATCAATTTAGCCAACTGCTCCGAGTGTTCATTCCTTCTTAACGGCTCAATCCACGACGAGTCTTTTTCCCAACATTTGGCCCGATTTCTAGCCGATTTGATCACTTCATTCTGCACGAAACCGACGAATACTTCGATGGCGACTTCGAGGTGCAAGACAGCTAAGAAGTTGTTTTAAACCTCCTTGGCCAATTCTCTCATTCATTTATTCAACCAACCACCAATCAATAAAAAAAACTTTTAGCCCACTCTTTATGTAAAACTAAGACGCTAACACCCTTCCTTACTACACTTCCTGCTCATTCTGCTTCACAAACAGCAGTTCAAAAAAATTGTCTTCTGCCTGCGCAAAATGCTGCCTAAAACCAGTGCTGAGAATTTTCGAGATGGGTAGTCCCTATGGCTAGAATCTATAGCCCTTTTATCCTCATTATTTAATTTCGATAAACTTCACTGACGCCCCTTCGCTTCATAAAATGAAATTTTAACGAAGTGTCCAGAGTGTCTTGTTCCAGACACTCTGTTCCAGAGTGCCCCGCGGCACATGTGATTTGCAAGAGGAGATAGGGAAGTTCCATGTCAAGTTCTTCGAAAAATCGCGCTTGCTGGAATTGGAGTGGAAAGAAGTGGATTCTGTCGACGGCCAGGGATTAAAGGATTGGACTTCCTTGCGAGTAAAGTTACTAAGTGAGAGGCGGGGTGAGCTTGTTCGGGAAAACGGATAGCGCGTTACGCCTTTATCAGTTGAGTTGGAGGAGTTGCTAACTTTTCGTCCCGGATTTTTGAAAGAGTTACAGTTTGTCGAGTGCAAACAAGGCTTTACGTTTTTATTAACGCATTGCCCAAACACTTGAAATTTCACCGCACAGTGAAATGAACGGAACATCACATGGTTGGAAGTTTAATATTCGAGAATATTTGAAGTGCGAGCTCCCCGGCAGCAACTCTTTTTGATGGAATACTGCAAGGGGGGCTTGGTGGAGGCAGGCTCATGTCGAAGTGGGTGGGGACGGTAGTGTTTCCCAGGCGCCGTTAGGAGGAAAGTTTTTGTGATGCGTCAGCGTGGAAATGCTACGAAGCGTTTGTCAAAGTTGCTTACTTGTCCTCGATTTTTCATTGATCCGGTGAGGCAAGGTCCTGAACGTCTCGCAGATAGCATGTTTTTCCTCATCCCTTCAGCGACTAACTTTTTCTGCTAGCCTGCGCTTTGCGGTCACGCTCTGAAAATTTTTGAGGAGAATGATTACAAAAATATGTTTGCAAAGTTATGGGCTGAAAAACATGAGCAAAAAAAAAATTCTCTGATGCTGTGGATCACTTGGAGTCCAAGGCTGTGCGCGAATCTTCTGTATGTTTCAAATCGTGGATAAGTGGAAGAGGCAGGTCAGCCTCTAAGTTTCACTCTTTCATTAGCCGGGCGCAGCTCGGTACTTTTTTGGTTTTGCTTACGAAGTGAGTGTCTGAGATTGTAAGAGTGACAGAATTGGCAAATCTGGCAGAACTGGATTTCTGGAGCACCAGTTTTTTCTGTGGCTCATTTTATGACGCAAAGGGGCGTGAACAGTAAAAAAAAGAGAGAAAAACTCCGTTAAAACCGTCATTTTGATGTGTGTTTTTATAAATTTATATTGCATTCTACAATTGTAACACTAACATTTGTTACTTAGTCCCACAAAATAGTGTCAGCTAAAAGTAAGCAGGCCAGGCAAAAGCATTAATTGCTTTCAATTAAAGGATTGATCAAGATATCCCTCATGGCCTAGCGGCTCGGATTAACAGCCCATCGGAACCATCAACCGAAAACCTCAAGTATTCAATTAAAGGATAGATCAAGATATCCCTCATGGCCAACCGGCTCGGATTAACAGCCCATCGGAACCATCAACCGAAAACCTCAAGTATTCAATTAAAGGATAGATCAAGATATCCCTCATGGCCAACCGGCTCGGATTAACAGCCCATCGGAACCATCAACCGAAAATCTCAAGTATTTATAATACGCGTTTGTACCTTTGTTTCTCATCACCAACCCCACACTCCTTTTTTAATCCATATAAACTCTTTGATTTCGGTATAGTAATTACAACAAACGCCCATAATTTTTGATATTCAACTGGCAATTAACCAAATCTAACGCAAGACCCCTCCATTATCAGAACCACCGAAAACACGCCGGTTGGTGGAACCGGGAAAACTATTATTGCGGCACTCAGCAGAGAAGTCAGTTTGGATCACCTCCCGCTGTCAGTGACTCCGGTTATAGTCTCTATAGTCTACGAGAGTGAACAGTAAAAAAAGAGAGAAAAACTCCGTTAAAACCGTCATTTTGATGTGTGTTTTTATAAATTTATATTGCATTCTACAATTGTAACACTAACATTTGTTACTTAGTCCCACAAAATAGTGTCAGCTAAAAGTAAGCAAGCCAGGCAAAAGCATAAATTGCTTTCAATTAAAGGATAGATCAAGATATCCCTCATGGCCGAGCGGCTTAGACTTTCGCCCCACACAACAAACACCAAGATTCGATTCCCACATGAAACTTTCTTCTTCCATACACCAGAAACACTCTTGAAAACCAGGCACAAAACAAAAAACAAGATTTTTTGGAAAAAGTCCGAGCTCCTCGCCCCCATAGCCTAGCGGACAATGTACGCGCTCAACAAGACATAGACCCCGGTTCGAATCCGAAGCATGACGGCTTCAGTTTTCTCAAAATTCGCGGAGTATCAGCAACCTAAGGTTTCTTTGTTTAAAATACTTTTAAAAAGTTTTTGATAAATAAAACCCCTGCAAAAGCCCTGATTGATTGAAAAACATCATCACCGTATTGCGGAGCTAACAAATATATATTCTTTAGCGCAGAATATTAATTTACCTTGCAGAAAATAAAACGGAGAAAACAAGACCGTGATAATTAATAATTTCTTCCTAACAACAAGTTAAAATATTAAAAATAGCTGCAAGATAATAACAATATCATAGGACCTGTTTTTTTTTTCAAACGGTAAGTATTCCTTTTTTAAAAATGTTGGCTTTTGATTTGCCTGCATACGTTTTTCTCGGATTAGTTTTCACATCATAGAGTTGTTTTTATTTGGCTGTACGCTAGTTATTTTGTAGTTGCTTTCAGTGTTATGATTTTTTCTGCTATTTGTAATTTAACTAACTTTGACTTGTGTGTCTTTTTTTATGTTTTTTTTTCCGCTTAAAAACTTCTGCCTAAACAGTTTCTTCTTTTTATTGGCTTAGTGACCTATTTGTGAGTAGTTTCAAGGAGAGCACATTTGATGTTCCTCTATGGATCGCACTTAATGCTAAAGGTTTTAAAAGAATTTTTAGGGTTATGACAACAATTTTTTTCAGCTTTTTTGTTTTCTTTTCTTTTTTGTTCCTCTTGATAGGTTTCCGCCTTAACAAAATCGGCTCAAGTGCCTCATGTTGCGTCTTTCGTCAAGCGAAAATGTTAGTGTGTTTTGAGGGCAAGGGGACCTAATATCTTTTTTTACATAATTTTTTTCCGGGCTTTTTTCCAAGTTTTTTTTCGGTTTAATACGTTTCGGCCTAAATTTTATCGCATTATTGTTGCATTTGAAAACAAAGAAATTGATGCGTGTTTGTGTTTTGAGGGTGAGTGTGACTTAATAGTTAATCTTGATAGATCTTGTTTTTTCGATTTTTTTTAGTTTAAGGGTTTTTTTTTGTTTTGTATCGCAAGTGGTGCGAAGCTCAGCTTCGCCGCTGTGTTTAAAATTCCACATATATATGCTTTAAGGAAAAAATAGGACAGCCTCATCTACAGGCATACTAAAACAGTAACTGTATCATTATCTGCTCTATTTTTTAGTTCTACATTTTGCTCGCTTGCTAGTTCCTCATGTTTTCAACGTGAAAACGTGCGTAGGTGATTTTTTTACAATGTCTTATTTTAGATACTTATTTTTGATTGGTTAGAAATTGAACTCTGACGTCAGATTTGTTTGCTTTGCGGATTTACTTCACATGAAGCTACTATTCAGTCGGTGGTATATGCGAATCTGCACAGTTTTTATTCACCATATTACACTGTTTCTACAAGGGTAAACCGTTGTTGGTATATAATAGACGGATTTGTATTTTAGTACGCATTCTGCATATACTCCGTGGTTGGAAATAGCTAGTATTTTACGGCATTGCCATCACATTGTATTAAATGGCATTGTAGACAAACTGAATGTATGGGCTTAGCAAACAAATATAAAATAATAAACTGAATTTCTGTATTCCCTTAGAACGTCTGTTGAAATAAAATTTGTTCACATTTATTACTTATTAGATTTTTAGATAATGAACTTGGAATCCGGCCAGGTGAGTAAATTTGATTCTTACGTATTCACTGAATTAAACGAAGTGTTATCCTGTTTTCAGATTTGAATAAAGTATAATGCAGCTTATGGAAGAATTATTTTTTCATTTTGGTTTAAATGTCATCATGGATAGGCCGGATCCTTATAATATGTGTTTAAAGCCTGTCGCTCCAGCGGCCGTTGGTTCGAATCCCAGCGGAGTTTTATCGAAACCTTCTTTCTGATAGAGGAATACAACTATTATCTCGTTCTTGCTAACTAAACGTCTCAAATAAATATTTAATTCATTTAACTTACGTGGAAGCCAATTAGACTATAGTTTTTGCCCAGTTGGCGTGCAGGCGTCCCTCATGTTTTCTACTGCACAGGTATCGGGTTAGAATACCAGAAAAACAATTCAATAATTGTTTGTTGGATAATTTGTGCGGCTTGATGATTTGCTGAAAGTAGAAATGTTTCAAATCCATTTACATATTTTTTGAAATTCGAAAGCTGGGATTTTTTTCAAATAACAAGTCACTTTTTCTTTTGCTTCTTGCGTTCATTCGCTCTTTTCTAACTGACTGTTGGCTAGGTTAGCAATTTTAGCCGAAATTAAATGTTAAGCTTGTTTATTTTGAGAAATTAATTGTGTGTCCTACTGTTTTTTTAAGGTTAAGTCTTAAATTGAAATATTGAGCCAGTCATTTAATTTTTTTTGTGTAAGCCGAGCTGATTCTTTGTGTGTGTGTGTGTGTGTGTGTTTGTTTGTGTGTGTGTGTATGTGTGTATGTTATGTGTGTGTGTTCTCGCATAACTATAAGAACCCACAGCTTAACAAGCAGTATTTTTTGGTGGATCTGGACAAATTCTCAAAATGAAATGAGAAGAAACAAAGGCCTAGCCGGGGTCGTTGTACCACTAAATCAGGTTCTTCATGGAAAACTTGTGGGGAAACGAGAGTTTCAACCTAATTCACTTCTAAAAGTGCTCATTTGGTGGAGTTTTTGCTATAATTACGATCTGTAGCCTTGACAATTTCAAAGCAGCATTTAAAGTTTTTCGGCTGAAAGTTTTGGAGCATTTTCCCTCATTAGCAGTCTCATGATGCTTCATTTGTGCCTTGTTTTTTCAACATTTGTCATTTTCTTTCTTTTTATTTTGTTTTTAGTTTTTGCGCTGTATCGCAAGTGGTACGAAGCACCGCTTCGCCTCTGTATTTTTTTTGAAATTCGAGTTTGGAAGTTTTTTCAATGACAGGTCAGTTCTTCTTTTGTTTGCTTAGGTTTCTTGACTCTTTTCTAACTGTCTTTTGGCTATGTTCGCAGTTTTAATCGGAAATAAAATTTCAGCTGGTTCTTTTTTTATGGTTTAGATGGAAATGTTGAGCAAGTTACGGAAAAATTGTGCCCGTAAAGATTCTTTTGCTTTTTTGTGTGTGTTTTCTGGGATACGTAAAAAAGCCTAGATCTTAATAAACAGTATGTTTTGATGGATAGGGACAAGAAAAAGGGAATTTAAGCAGCATTTCATGGAATGAGTAGAAACAAAGGCCTAGCCTGGGTCGTTTCACGACGATATCAGATAATTTATGGAAAACTCGTACGGCATCGAGAGTGATTTAAGATTGAAGTTTTTTTTACTCCTGCCTGATTAAGAAGTGCTCAGCCGGCTTCAACGTGTTTGGAGTTTCGCCCATTGTTTAAATAGTGAGAAAAATTGTTTATTTGGATCGTTTTTTGTTTTTCGGTTGAAGGGTTTGCCGATTTTTTTTAACTCTTGAGAGCTACCTGTAAATAGCGGTTGCTTTTAAATGCCCATTCTACAGAAGTTTTTTTAAAATCTTGCTTGCATAAATATCAACTTTTAATTTGTTTTCTTTTCAAAATTTGTTCAAGTTTCAAGGAAAGTAGTTGAGACTCTTATATAGGTCTAGATTTTTTTACATGAAAAGTCCGAAGATTTGTTCATGCTAAAGTTTGATTTCTAGCGGTTTGATTTTTGATTTCTTTATAATTTCATTTCTTTTCCTAAAAGGAACGCAAAATCCACTATCGAACAGGAAAAGGGTAAAGGTCAAGAAAAACTGATGGACTTTCGAAAAAGGGTTTTAATTTTCAGATTCACCAGCTAAATTAATAATTTATCTGTTCCATTTATCTGAAATTAAGTAGCTTTTTTGAGAAAAAAAAACAAACATAGTTTTTTTTGCTGAAATTAAAAAAGCTTTCAATCCATTTATTACGCTTGCGATTAGCAAGCGTTTTGAAATCAGAATGTTGACTTTTTTCGGGTTAACAACTAGTCTAACAAAATCAGATGAATCAATTGCTGAAATGCTCATGCCTGCTGACATGCTTAACTCCTGGGTGCAATGTTGATTACTGGGAATGTTTTTCCGAAGTAAATTGATTAATTTGTCGGCTTCATGGATTTCGTCTCAACTTTTGTCGGCTTACTTGCCGGATGTTTTTTTTTAAAATAAATTGCTTGCTTTATATTAATTTCAATTACAAGATGAGTTCTTGAGCTTTAATGAAATTAACTGTTTGAATTATCAAATTTTTAGTTCTTGCTTTCTTCAACGTTTTTCATTTTTTTTTGTTTTTGTGCTGTATCGCAAGTGGTCTGAAGCTCCGCTTCGCCTCTGTATAATTCTTTTGAAATTCGAGTTTCAAAGTTTTCTAGATGACAGGTCGGTTTTTCTTTTGTTTCCATAGGTTTCTTGACTCTTTTCCAACTGTAGTTTGGCTATGTTCGCATTTTAGTCGAAGATTTTTTTTTCGAGCTTTTTTTATGGTTTACAAGGAAATGTTGAGCCATTTACCTAAAATTTGTGTCCACGCCGACATAGCAATTTTTTGTGTGTGTTTTCTGGGATACGTATAAGAGCCTAGATCTTAACACACTGTATGTTTTGATAGATATGGACAAGAAATAGGGAATTTCAGCAGCGCTTCATGGAATTAGAAGAAACAAAGGCCTAGCTTGGGTAGTTTCATCGCGATATCAGATAATTCATTGGAAGTTCGTACGGCATCGAGAGTAGTATCATATTGAAGGTGTTCACTACTGATTGAAAAGTGCTCAGCCGTAGTCAACATTTTTGATTTTTTGCTCTTTGTATAAGTAATGAGATAATTTTTTTGTTTCATTTGGATAATGTTTATCGTTTTTTTGTCTTTCCGTTGAAATTACGGGTTATTTACCGATTTTTTTTACGCTTGCGAGATACCTGTAAAAACATGTCGCCTTCAAATACCCCTTCTCTTGAAATTTTTATAGATTGGTTGTACAGATATCAACTCATTGTATATTTTTATGTAATTTTTTATAAGGTTCAATAAATGTAATTGAGACTCTTAATAGATCATGAGTTTTTGTTAGATGAAAAAGTCCGAAATTTTGTTCCAGCTCAAAGTTGGTGTCTAGAAATTTGACTTTTGGTTACTTCATATTTTTAGTTCATTTTCTTTGTTAAAAGAAGGTAAAATCCATTACCAAACAGCAAAATGGAAATGATCGATTTCTACTTTCCAAAAAGGACTTTAATTTTCAGATTTAGCAGCTGGACAAATAATTTACCAATTAATCAAGTTATCTCAAATTGAGCTGGTTAATCGAAAAAAAGTCATTCGTAATTTTTTTCTTGAATTAAAAAAGCGTTTTGCATCTTTTTATATTTTTGAAATTCGAAAGTGAAGTTTTTCAAATTAAGTCAGTGTTTTGTTTCTTCGCGTTCATTGACACTTTTCTAACTGTCTGTCTAACTCGAGATGATTCTTTTGTGTGTGTGTGTATGTGTTCTTGCATACCTATAAGAACCTAGAGCTTAAAAAACCATGTACTTTGATAGATCTGGACAAGAAATATTGAATTTTCAGTAGCATTTCATGGAATGAGAAGAAACGAAGGCCTAGCTGGGGTCGTTGTACCACTAAATCAGATAATTCATGGAAACTTGTAGTGCATCGAGAGTTAAAACCTAACTCGCTTCTAAAAGTGCTCATCTAGTGGCACTTTTGCTATAATCACGATCTGTAGCCTTGACAAATTCAAAGCAGCATTTAAAGTTTTTCGGAGGAAAGTTTTGGAGCATTTTGTCTCTTTAGCAGTTTCATGATGAAAAAGACACAAATGACGCATCATGACACTGCTAACGAGGCAAAATGCTCCAAAACTTTCAGCCGAAAAACTTTAAATGCTGCTATGAAAAAGTCAAGGCTACAGATTGTGATTATAACAACAATGCCACTAGATGAGCTTTTTTAGAAGCGAGTCAATGATCATGAATTTTTTTCAGTTTCTTTCTGATTTTGTTTTTATTTTTCTGCTGTATCGCAAGTGGTACGAACGAAGCTCCGCTTCGCCTCTGTATTTTTTTTTCGAAATTCGACTTCGGATGTTTTTTACATGACAGGTCAGTTTTTTTTGTTTTCTTAGGTTTCTTGTCTTTTTTCTAGCTGTCTCTTGGCTATGTTTGCATTTAAGTCGAAAATTAATTTCAAGCTTCTTTTTAATGGTTTAATTGGAAATATTGAGCCAGCTACAGAAAATTTTTGTCTTTGTCGAGATGATTCTTTTTTGCGTGTGTTTTATGGGATACATATAAGAGCCTAGAGCTTAACAAACAGTATGTTTTCATGGATATTGACAATAACTAGGGAATTTTAGTAGCGTTTCTTGGATTGAGAAGCAACAAAGGCCTAGCTTGGGTTGTCTCACCACGATATCAGATAATTCATGGGAAGTTCGTAGGGCATCGAGAGCGATATCATATTGAAGGTTTTTGCTCCTGATTGAAAAGTGCTCCGCCGATTTCAACTTTGATTTTTTCGCTCAGTGTATAAATAGTGAGATAAGGTATTTTCATTTGGATACTCGTGTATCATTTTTTCTCTTTTGGTTAAAACTACGGGTTATGTGCCGATGTGTTTTACGCTTGCGAGATACCTGTGGAAACCCGTTGCTTTCAAATTCTATTTTTCTAGAAATTTCTATTTTGTTTGTACAAATAGCAACTTATTTTATATTTTCTTGTCTATTTTTTTATGATTCAATACATGTTATTGAGACTCTCATTTTGGTCGTGCGTTTTTTAGATGAAAAAGTCCGAAGTTTTGTTCTTTGTCAATTTTGATTTCTAGAGTTGTGATTTTTGGTTACTTCATAAACTAAATTCTTTTTCTTTGTAAAAAGAAGGGTAAAGGTCGCGAAAAACCTGATTGATTTTTATTTTCGAAAAAGGATTTTATTTTTCAGATTTAGCAGCTGGATAAATAATTTTCCACTTGATCCAGTTTTCTCAAATTGAGTTAGTTTATCGAAAAAAAGTCAATCATAATTTGTTGCTGAAATTAAAATAGCTGTCAATCATTTTATATTTTTGAAATTAGGAAAGTAGGGAAGTTTTTTCCAAATAAAGTCAGTTTTTTTTTCGTTTCCTTGCGCTCAGTGACTCTTTTCCAATTGTCCGTTGGTTATGAGCGCAGTTTAAGTCGAAATTAAATTTTAAGCTTGTTTTGTGTGTGTTCTCGAATACTTATAAGAATACAGAGCTTAACAAACCATGTTTTTTGATGGATCTAAACAGGAAATATGGAATTTTCAAAAGCATTTCATGGAACAAAGAAACAAAGGCATACCTTATGTCGTTGCACCACTATATCAGGTAGTGAATGGAAAACTTGTAGGGCCTTGAGAGTTTCAACCTAACTTGCATCTAAAAATGCTCATTTGATTACACTTGCTATAATCACGATCTGTAGCATTGACAATTTCACAATTTCATTGCAGCATTAAAAAAATTTCGGCTGACAAGGTTTTGGAGCCTTTTGCCTCTTTAGCGGTCTCATAATGCGTCATATGAAGGGCAAAACTTTTCTATTTTCAGATTAAAGGGGAATTTATAAACTTTTAAGTTACAATTTTTCTTTTCCATGATAGGTTATTATGAGATCATTATATTGGCGCAATGGCCGTTTTGCAAGTTTTGTTCTTAAGACCGAGAATTGTCCTTCTCGACATAGGCTTATTACAATTAATTTTATTCAAGATAATTTGAGATATGAAATTTTTTTCTAGATGTAGTTTGTCGCCATTTATTTACATTTGCGAGAGCAAGTGTCGTGAAAGTGAGAATAACTTTTTTCCGGTAAACACTTTTCTGGTGAGTTTTTAAGAAGTTGAAGCTGCATAATAAATCAAGTTACACTTTTCACTTAGTTTAGTGGTAACGCGTTTGCCTGTGCACCTAAGATCACGGGTTTAAGTCCCTGCCGGACTTAGTTTTTTTCCGGTACGTATGATAGCCCAGGAAAATTGAATTGTGGGATTTTCGTTTCTCTGCTCACATTTTACCGGCTTAGTTGCCCCGTCAAGGATTGTTTTTGAGCTGTAAGCTATTTTCATTGTTATTGAATGTTTTTGTTGTTTTTATCGGTGGTTTGTAAGTTTACTAGCCTGACTAACATAGAACATTTGTTTTTTTTTTCAGCTTAAAACGTTCGGCTTGTTTGGACGGGCTTACTCAACTTTTTGTCTCGCTTGAATGGCAATAATTGATTGTTCAGGTCGTTTGTGTTACGAAAGTTCAAAGTTTTTAAACTTGATTGCTCAATTTTTTTACAGCATTTGTTTGCAAGTGATGTTAAGTTTCTTTTCGCAGCTGTATCTGATCCAGCGAATCTTTATACTCGTTTTTTAAATGTCAGTGATGAAGGTATTTGTTAGGCCTCGTATTTCTGTTATTTTTAAATGCAATTGTCGTAAGGTTGAAATCTATTTACTGTCGACTTTTTTATTTTGTATTCCCTGAATGGAATTTCTAAATTGGCTATGAAATCTTGAATTCAAGTAACAATCAAGTTATAATTTAACGTCGTTGGATTAGGTAAGAATAGAATCGATATCGGGTTTTAGATGACTAATACTTTTCATAGGATATTACTCGTAGGATTAGCCTGAATTATCGAACCCGTATATGAATGGCGATAATGGTAGGTTTTACCATGGTTTCGTGTCTCAGTAATGTCACCATCAGGGGCGGATCTAGGATTTTCTTGAGGCGATGTTTCTTTCGGCCAACAAAATTGATTTTCTTCACTCCCAAATTGGCCAACAAACACTCTATTTTGGCCGTTTTTGGAACTTGTTAACCAAAAAAAATTGCAGAACTTTAATACTCGAACTTTAATTTTCGTAAACAATTTTTATTACAGTCACTTTCCGTTCTGGTTGACACTATTTTAGGTAACTAAGTTTCAAGTTTTGATAATGGACTAATTTGAGAAATAAATGTTTTTGTTTTCGTTTTCGACTCAGAAAATATTAGTTGTTTGAAACAAAATTCTTATCCAGTACTTATTTAATGGCAGTTTTTTTAACAAAAATTATTCTTTATTTTAATAGCGGTTCTCTTGGGATTTGGGCAGACTGTTGTCATGTTCTCTTATTTTTATCATGCTGTCGGGTTATAATCAAAGCTAGACTGTTCATTATCCCACCTGGTGATGTAAATGTGGTGATGTAAATAATCTTCCGCTTCCAGAGAATTCGGAGACTCGATGCATCAGTTTTTATTTTTCTTGACGTTTTTGAATGAAGTTTAAATACATAAATTTTGTTGGTTCTATTTTTCAGAAAAAATTCTATTTGGCATGTTTATTACGAGCAAGTGCTTGCGTTATATTACGAGTGCACATTACTTAGGTAGCTCATTTTTGTGTTAAATTTCATAACATTATATGCATAAAGTTTAGTGATCAATTGCAATACAGGCTATGATTTTGTCTGTGGCGTCTGAAAGATGTTGATATCCTGAGCTTGAAATTTAAAAAAAAAATTTAATGTTTGTTTCAAATTGATGGTGGGTTTGACAGTTGCCAGTTTGATCAATTTAAAATAATTCATATGCCCTGTTTATTTGTTTTCGTTTCAGGCATAGCGGAGGCCGGGACTTAATCCGGCTTAGAAGTTTTTCCAAGTTGACTTGAGGCAAGCTATTGGTCTTATTATGCGTTATTAGAGGATGAACAACAATTTGCATTTTCATTTCCATCATACTTGGCCGGTTCTTGTGTTGTGAAGCGATTTATCTTTTTTCGACCAAAGGCGCTTATTTTAATGCACAGTTTTTGATTTGAGTTATATCTACTCTATTAAAGCACCTATTTTTGCTGCCTGGACTTTATTTTTTAAGTATTTGTAAATGTTTTTGGCCTTCAGGGTTCAGGATGGTAATATATTTGCCTTCGAAGCGGCAGAGTTTGAGAAAATTGATTTGTATATTTTTTTTCGATTTTTTTACAGCATGCTTGCTGGTACAAATTTTCTTGCCAATATTTTGCAAATTGTATTGTTTGGTTTATTGCATTAATTATTACCTAATTTAATTTCAATCCTCTTTAAGGCTGAAAAGAAACAGCTAAAAAATAGAAGTAAGCACGACATAAATCCAGATCTTTGTTTTCGTTTTTTTAAATACTTTTGTACTGATCGTATAATTTTGTGCTATCTACAGAGCAAACGGATATAAATGTTTTTTTTACACGAAGCCTATTTCAAGATTTTGTTGTGAAAATTGGGCTCTAAATTTCAAGTGAAGCATCAAAGAGATTTCACAATGTTATTGTTACAGAGTGTCGAAATACAATGCTTGTAGTGCTTTTTTGGTTCTATACAGTCTATTCGATTCTAGTTTACATATGCCATTCTACCCTACTAATCTATCCTATATTCCAATCTACCATATGCCAAATACTCTATGCCAATTTACCCTGTGCTGCATAAATAGTTCAATTGGCCAGAGATAATTTAGCTGGCTATTTCGGTTTCAGATCGCCGATGGGCGCGATTCGCGGGCATAACCGGCTCCAATTTTTGTATAGAGTTCTACCCTCTGTAGGGAAGCTCGCATTACGTTGGAGCGACTGCGATGATCACTATTCTGTTGTTGTCATTCCGTCTTAATTTATGTGTAAGGTAATTTGGCTGAGGGTAAATTGGTAAGCAGGGTAGAATGGCATATGTTAAAATGGAATAGGCTAAATTGGAATATGGTCAGTTGTCCTGCTACCTTATTTGTTCTAACCGATTTTTTAATCAACTGTTTCTGAAGAAATATTTTTTGAACATCTAAAGCTACTAGTGCACTGAGCTCAAATTTTAAAAAATTTATCTTTCTGTTGCGAATATAGTTCGTGGTAACGCGTAAGCGTCGATTTAATCCGGCTCAGAAATTAGTTTTTTTTGGTCTTATTAATACTTAGCTAGACGCTAAATAAATCGCGTGGTACTTTAAATAGCGTGTGTGAAAATTTCCAAAATCTTATTTCATTAGCTTTTTAGTATTCAAAATTAATTTAAGATATTCAAATGGAATCGCAACCTTCAGGGCTTCGACTGTATACGAGAAGTCTTGTTTGCTAAGCTATCGATATATTCCTTTATAGAAGGGGTGATATTTGTCATAAGAACCAGGGTGTGTTAAATAAACCCTTATTTCTTATCGAAGTTTTGCCCTCATTGAAGAAGAATTTCCCCATCTTACTGATTTTCAATTTATCATATTTACACTTGCGAAGCAAAGTGTATTTATTAGAACGAACTTTCTTTTTTTTCAACCTAAGTCGCAAATATTTGTGTCATTTTTGGGGCACCTTTACAGCTTATTGATAGAATGTGCTTTGACATTCGAATAGTAATAAGTTAACTCAGTTGATGCATTTTTAATTCATTAAATGAGCAGAAAAAAGCTATTTGTTTCTAACAACCTAACAATAATCGAAGACTTTTTTAAAATACATAATTTATACATAATGTGGCTTTATGCTTTGCAATTTATTACATGCAAAATGGTGTCTTTTTGTATTTGGTGTTACTTTTGCCGAATCGATTTGGCAATTTATTAGCATATGTAGCTTCGTAACTGGTGGCTAGTTTTTGGGGATTTTAAGCATCCGTGGCTGAGTGGTTAGTGCGTCAGACTCAAATTTGCTAGACCGGAGATTCGAATCCGACACGAAGCCGAGTTTTTGCTAATTCGAGGCTTATTTCTTCTTTTTCTTATGTCACTTAATAGAGCGGCTTTCTGGTCGTGTTCTCGCTAGTGTTTGCGAAGCGCAGCTTCGCGTCTGTGTGAATTATTCTCGTGAAATGTTTACAGGAGTAATATTGATAGGGCGTATGCTTTCAGGTATTTTTGAAAGGAACGAAGGCAAATTTCGACGGAGTGGAAATGGCCAATGAAGAACATGGCTCATCTTCGGCGTCATCTTCGGGCATATTTGCTTCATTGGAAAGTGATCCGGTCCACAGCGCGAACGACGACGGCTCTCCGCCAAAGAAGAAACTAAAGGAAGAGAATGTTAAAGAAAATTTGAAAGAAAAACAGAAACGTATCGTACCGATCAAAATTAATAGACCCAAAGGGCTCACCAAAGAAGGCAAAGTTAATTGGGGTGTTGCTGTTAAAACAGAACCTGAATCCACATCGATATCAGAAACTGAAGAGTCTACGGTGTCATCGGAATCAGAGACTGTCGTTTCACAGAAGATACTGGATGCAACTATCAGTAAACATTCACGAATTGTTGAAGAATCTACTGTTTCTACGGAGTCTGAAGCGGGTAATCCAGAGATTGGAAACAATACACATGATATAGTAAATCCAAATGCTATTGCAAGCACCGTTATGACTGATTCTGAAGATATTGGAAACCCTATTGAAAACGAATCATTGGTATCAACAGAAACAGAAGCAAATGTTCTAAATCTCTGTCAAACCGATGCTGCGAGAGGCGAGCTATCAAACTGTTTGGGAGCTGAGCCTCAGAAAGAATCGGAGAAAGCTGCAATCATTTGTCAATCAAATGTTAATTCTCCGATGGTTTTGGACATGGATGCTCAGCGAACGGTGCTTCTAAAAGAAAACGAGGAATCTATCATATCTTCAGAATCAGATTCTGTCGTTTCGAAAAATACACCACAGGAACTTGCCTTAAATGACGCAGAAAGTACCGAAGATTCCGTAGTTTCTACAGAATCTGAAGCAGGTAATGTAGAGGTTGCGAATGATACTGTTGGCGGGCGTCCTGTTTTGTTCTCGCATAATTTACATCAGCCTACCACATCTCCATTAATTTTTGCGAATGCAGTTTCAGAACCGTCATCTGAAAGTCATACAGGAGGTGAGATTTTAACTGAAAATGAAAACAGAAGCGATACTTTTCGTAATTATGAACAAGCTGTGGGAAACGTTGCCTCTATGATGGAAGAGCGGCGCCGTGACATTGCAGAGAATTATGCGAAAGCCGTGGATCATGTCGCATCGAATTTTGAACCTCCTCCCATATCCGAAGCGAAACGACCAGAAGCTCGAAAAGATTCGGTTGAGAGGCATCGAGAAATTGCCGCAAATTTCTGCAAAGCAGTAGACCAGGTCGCAACCAATTTTGAATCTCCTCCAGTAACTGTAGCCGAAATATCGGAAGTAACGCGTCAAGAATCAGGCGAAAGTCGCCTCAACATCTCAGCTAATTATGCAAAGGCTGTAGATCAAGTTGCTTCTAGTTTTGAGAGCACATCAAACCGATCTCAGCCTCCGTATCCTAACGTAACTGTGCCGTTCAGTCATCGATCTGTTTCTTATGTGTCTGACTTGTCCGAGGAAGCGCAGAACGAGCTGGCGGATCCGCGTCGTGATCTTTCAGCCATAAACCCATTTGCTATTTGGGCTCCTGAAGAACCAGTCTCTACGCAAGCTAGTATTACTACCACTCGTCAACCACCCGTGTTAGCAAGAAGTCAAAATCTGTCTCGAGGTGATGTTAATACACTGACAGATACCTCAAGAGGTAACATCCCCTCAGATAACGGATCAGTCATAAAACCAACCGCAGCGGTAAATACTGCCTTAGTTAAAGAGGAACCGATGGATTTTAGTGATATTCAGAGATCGCATGCAATTTCTACAAGCTGTGCAAATTCAGCCAGCCACTCTTTTGTACCACCTATGCAAACAGATGTATCGGCACATCAATGCTCTGCTTCTGCTGGCCAAGATACAGTTGCAATAACTGCGAGTATGGCAACAACTGGAGATGTTCTGTCGACCAATTCTAATGATCCTACTAGTGGACAGGTTGTTACTACCAGTTCAGAGGGTAACGTAAATACAGTACAAGACAGCTCTGGTACGAGTCAAAATGAAACGAATGTGAGTAAAACTATTGGTATTCTTGATACTTTGCCTCATTGATAGCGTGAAAGCATTAGTGTTAAAAAAAAGGGAGAGAGAAGCATTAAATGATGCCAGAAAACTGAATAAGTAGTCGTTTGCTGTGAAAGTAGCACCAAATATTTTGATCACAGTTGTGCAAAAAATATTATCGTTAGGACAATTTCGACAGTTTCGCCTGTATATGAAGAGAAATTTTTGACCGTTTTTAGCAAAAAGTTCCCATCATTTCTTCTTGAGAAATTTTTGAAGTACGAAGTGAGGTTGAAAGGGTTTTAATGTCACATCACTTTTACATCCTACGAAATTTCATTGAGGTATAGGTATGTAGAATCGCGTTGAAAAACTCACAGAACTCATAGCACCTTCTTCTGAAAGGCCTGGAACGAAACAGTAATTACCGATGTTTTTCACAACATTAACTCTCCAAGTGATTATGTAGCTCGTGCTAAATTTGATATTTTTTATCACAAAAATTCTTCAAGTTTTGTTCAAGCTCAAACTTAATTTTTCGCGGTTTGACTTGATTTTTTTTCAAAATTATTTATTTTGGTAAAAAGAAAAGCAGACTCCACTATCAAACAGCAAAAGTGTGAAGGTCACGAAAACAGTGGACGATTTTTAGTTTCAAAAATGAATTTTAGTCATCAAGGTGCCAATAATGAAGAACTATGGAAATTCAGAGAATTTTAGGTGATGTATTTTTTATCTGAAATTCTTTAACACTTTAAATTTTTTTTTTTGAAAACTTCCGTTTCCTTGTTTCTTTAGACTTGTTGGCTTGTAGAATCATCTGTTGGCTATGTTCTTTTGTTTTAGAGCGCCATACCAGTTATTCAATTCGCAATGCGTCAGTATCGTCATAATTGGCTCAACAGAGGGTTTGAGATGGCGGAAAATACCCAGCAGGCCTTTAGCGATCTGAAACTAATTCAGCTCGAAGATCGGGATCTGGTTTCGAGATTAATTTCTATGGTAAGTGTTTTAACCCTTGCGATAATGAAGGGTATTGCAGCCGGGTACTACACAGTTTTAACGTTATTAAACTTGTTCCCGGGATCTTCTGCTAGACTACTCGCATACCTTATCAATATATCAAGTTCCAGCTTCTGATTATTACGCCCATTTAGCGTGAAGGTAACTTGAATGCTTGTGACGGCAAAGATTCTAAAAGAGTTCGCTTATGAACACGAGCCAATTTTTTCAACCTTTTTTTCCTGCAGCTTAGACTTCCGATTTTACACTAGGAAGCTTGCGAGCGTTAGTCTATTCGTACGAGCCTTTTTTTCTAACCTAACTCGCAAATAAGTGTTCATTAAAAGTAATCACTTATCTGGTGGCACTTTTGCTATAATCACGATCTGTAGCATTGGAAATTTCATAGTATCTGTTCATTGCTTTGTTAGTGGTTATTGTTTGAAATTTATTAAATGCTGAGTGGTAATTGTGTGAGGCTCTTAATCTCCAGGTCGCAGATCAAATCCGAGATGTAGCCGAATTTTTACTAAGTTGAGGCTTATATCTACTTTTTCTTAATGCAGTTTATAGAGCTGCTTTTTGTTGCGTTCTCGCTAGTGTGAGCAAAGCGCAGCTGCTTCGCTCTGTGTTAACAATACAATATTGCTAGAATTGAAGGTTTTTTTATTCACTCCTGTAATCTACCTGCTCTGATTTTGTGCAGTTTGTTTTTCTTTTAAAAGTTTTATTCGACTTGAATGGTTTGAGATTTTGTTATATGGGCTTAGTGGCCTTTTATGGTGCGGTTTTACGATCGCAAACTTCTTCTACTGGTTTTGTGCTTGAGAAGAGGGTGCCGCATAAAACTTACTTCAAAAGTTTTTGGTCAAAATTTCTAGACAACAAAATTGTTTTCAGCTAAACGGGCGTCTACCATAGTGTTGTCGGTTTATTTACCACTTAGTGTTTTTGTGAGTGCCAATTTGATGCTTGCGACTGTGTTCCGAACCATGTTTTTTCTCAAATTGAATTTCATTCGAGACAAACGTATGAAAATTTTGCTAAATGTAGTTTTTTCGATATTGTTTCAAAATAACTTTTTTCATCTAGTGTCTTTCGTTCATAGAATATTGCCTTTTTATTTTGTTTTTGTTTTTGACTTCTAAAATAACTAGAATTCAACCTGAAAATTAAATTAAAGTTCTTGGTTTTTCCCATAATATAGACCGCCCAGGCTAGCAGCAAAAAAGTTGTGGCCCACAGTCAGTTTTATTTGACTGCAAAACAATCGTTTTGCGTTCATCCTAAAGTGCATTCATACAAAAGATTATTTTGAAAGTACTTAAATAAGATCTGAATAGATTTTTAATGAGTAATATATGAACAAATAAACATGCAAATGGTATTTCAATGTATTTTTACACAAGCAAAGCTTGTGTGATAGTGTGAACTCTATTTTTTTTCTAACGTAAGTCGCAAATATTACTGTTCATTTTGAAAGTGTTCTTTTATTGCAGTATGTGCATAAGATCAATAACCAGCTATTAAATACAGCCAATGCTAAGGATATTAACACAGATTATTATAATACAAAAAGCACTTTAGCTTCAAGGTATCATTGATCTGTAGCGTAAAGGTGGAAATGAGACCCGCTACAAAATTAGGGATTCGAACCTTTTCAAATTAACTGGTACTGCCAATGCGTCACAATTGGCTTGCGTCACTTAGCAATTATGTAGACTCATAATTGGCGTGCGTCAATTAAGAATTTTTTTAGACTCAAAGCTTTACTCATTCAGTTTTTCCCAGTAGCGTTATCGGTCATATTTTTGCTTGTGTATGCGAAGTGCAACTTCGCCTGTGTGTTGGTTTTTCTAATTTATTTACTGGAGAGGGGAGGGGGGCTATTATGGGAAAGTCCCAAAATTCTCAATAAATCTTTCAGGAGCATTTGATCGCCGGTATAGCAAACGGGACAACCAATCCACAATCAACGTATGGTGGAGGCCAAATCTTGTCATCTGTTGCACAGCACTCCAATTTTACCTCAACTAGTGCTGCCCATTTACCTTCACGGTCATCCGCACCTATATCACCGGCTGGATTGTTGATGCCAACCCCGTTTGACCATACCTTACTACCGACAACAAAGCCTTCAATGGATACAAATCCCCGTATATCAACCCCGGGGACTGGTAGACCGGTCTTCAACACACCTAGTTTGGTTTCTCAAACCAATGTATCCGAGGCTTCAAATGGAAAGAAGCCACGAGGGCGACCCCCGGGCTCTAAGAGCTTGGCAAAGTACCCCGGGCCAATGACTCAAATGCCAATTGCACCTAGAGGAAACATGAGTTTCCTGGGGGTCAGTGCTAAGAGAAATTCAAGTTCAGCGGTTCGTTTGTTATTGATATTAATATTGCCGATTTAGATATTGATCTTTGTCAAAACAAGAAGAAAAGTGTTGCAGGAAATAATTTTTTCGCAAAGTAGCTGCATTGATCAGGCTACAACATTATCTGATAAAGAATCACATTGTAAAACTTTTGTTAACAATAGAATATTTTCACTGTTTGGTACTAATCTGGCTCCTTGGTTTCTTCAGAGTTCCCAAATTTCAAATGGAAAACTAGAGGAAAGTGTCAAGGTTGACGGGACTCCGAAATACCAAATTGTTCCAAAAACTAAGTCAATTGCTACAAATAATGTGCTACCAAATTATCAACCCAAACCAGACAGTCTTCAACAGTCACAAGCAGCTAGTCTGTCGCAGAACTCCTCAAGCATTGCCAAAGAAGTTGTTCGTAATTATTTGTCGAACGGCACACAAAATGGGCTCAATTTAACGCAGACGCCTGAACAAAGACAGAAGAATCAGCTTCTGAATAGTCAGATAGAAGCTCCACGAGATCTGAACGGAGTCGTGATTCTGTCGGACGATGAAGATGAAATGAGGCCTGTAAGTTCTCAAAATGTCTCGAATGGGAATAGCCAGGCACTGCAACATGCGCAAATGTATCAGAATTACGTGCAGCAAAACCAGGTGCAATACAATCAACATCGTGCTCCACGTCACAGTGGTCAGAATGGTATGTTGAACATTTTTCAGAACTATTTGATTTTAAATTAAGGTTTATCAAGTATTTCAGTGTTATGTTTCAAAGCAGCGTCCGACTTATCTCCGGGGTCGCAACGAAATCAGAGTGCAGGGAATAATTCCATTCGACAGAAGCCATTACTTCCCCGCAGTTCCACGAAATCTCAGTCTCAACCAAACGGTCAGGTTTTTCCCTCCGCACCAGTAACCCAAAACAGAGAGAAAGTGTCCAGAAACCAAAGTGCAAATAGCTACGCAATTCCACCCAAGCTGGAATTAAAAGCGGAGAAAACGAATGCAGGGAAGAAGCATAACGAAGGGGCAAACTTGACATGGAGCTTCGCCAGTGCTTCCCAGAAGCTTAGCAACTACAAGATAGATAAATACGAATTATTTGCTTACAACAGCTCTAATGGTAATCGAACTTGGTTACTGGTAGAAACAATTAAAGCCTTAGTATTACCTATGCAATGTATGCTAACTAACCTGACGCCAGGCGTTATCTCGTTTGTAATTAGAGGTGTTGATACTTTTGGACGGAAAGGTGATTTTTCCAATGTTGTTTCCATAGAGATGAATAGTTAATGCCTAATCTCTGGCATCGTCAAAAGTCGTCTGCTACTAATAGTACACGATGGATGCAAATAATCCGAATTGAAACAGTTGATGACGCCGATTTTTTTTCCTAAAAAGTTGCTTAAAAGCTGATGATTTTTGATTTTGCCAATAATTTCGCAGGAACTATAAAATTAATTCTAATTCTATAGTTAATTGTTTTGTCTTAATTTATCTGTAAATCCACACGTTTTGTTGAAGGTTAATGAGGAGCAAAGATCAGCAAATATAGTTTTTTTTTTTCAAAACTTTTAGATGCTTATTTTTAAAGGATTTTATCCTTTTTGATTTTTTTTGAGTTGTAGCCGGATATTTGGCTTCTCCTGTTTCCAACATTATTACAGTTCTTTCCTGAAATGAAATATATTTTTATCGAAAACTCAAATCAAATTGTGACCTTCTTCTGTTTTAATAGTTACAAGTTGCTGATCATATTCAATATAGCGTTTTTGCGACCAAAGTAAGTAGGAAAGTTGTAATTGGGCGCATATTTCCAAGGAAGTATGTATCAGGTAGCACAGAAAAAAGTCAGAAAGTCGAGTGATAAAATGTTTTCAACCTCATTTGGTCGTGTGTCAATCGATTCTTGAAGAAAAAAATCTCAGTCGCGAAAACTAAGCTGACACTTACAAATCGAATCTTGACAAATTTAGAGATAATTGTTCTACAATTTTTAATATTTAGACTTTTTTAGAATGAAGAGATTTTGTATTAAATAATTTCAGGCTTGAGAGGCCTCTTTTATTTCGCACAAAAACGAAAAAAATGGACATTTTTTTGCACATACACATACGAGATCAAGTGTCTTGTTTTCGGGGTGATCAAGTTTCCTGTGATTCTTTTTGTTCCGGGCGTTTGAAAAATGTGGAGGAACTTTGTAATCGAGTATTTCAGAACAAGGGCCTTTAGTTTAAAGGAAAGGTCAGCCCATCGATTTTCATAACACCTGTTGTTTTGAGTATTTTTAGAAAGTTGTGAATCCAAGTTAAAAGAGGTGTAGATCAAGCAAAACGAGGCAGTAAAGTTGATAAAAAAACGTCAATAAAAACATTGAAAATGAACAAGTATTTTTAAACACTGTTTTAACACACCTTTGTTTGAAAACATCGCCTTCTTGTGTACAGTTGTCTCTTAGTTTTTTTTCTTTTTGGTTTCCACGCAAAATCAGGTACCTTAAATAAACATTGGAATGTGTCGAATGAAATATCGTATTGCAGCACTTTCAGTCGTAATTCGCATGGCATTTTCTCAGTGTCGAGAAAAAAGGGTTTCAATTTTTTTGATTTTGGTCAATTTTCAAGCTAATAAGTTTTGTTAAAATAAGCTTTGCAGGCTTGCAATAGCTCTTTTGAACTTAATTTAAGCCGTAAAAGCTTATTTTCACTCGAGTAAAGTTAGTTTTTGAGATTTCGTTTCGGCATTTTGGGAATCAAAAAATTTTTGTACACTTTTTTTGTTTTTCTAGTAATTTTTCTGCAGAAACTGTTTCCCAATTGGTCTGTGACTGTTGACTATAACTAATTTCTACTTTTTTTAGTTCAGATCTTACTATGACAGCACACAAAAAAAACTACACTAATTTGAAAAAAAAAATTAAGACTGGTCGGAACATACTGAGCCATTTGCACTGCGCAGTAACCGGCTATCCTTGTTACAAATCTTTCCTGATTTAGAAAAAGGGCTTGTTTTATTTTGAAACATAGAATAAGTCCAAAAGACTGACTAATTGGTGAAATGGTAAAACATCTGCTCGTGATTCGAAAGTTATGGGATTCGTATCCAGACCAGAATTGTTTTTCATTTGCTTTATGTTTTCGACTAATCAAATCAGTTTTTGCCTGCTGTGAATGTTTTTCCAAATTTTCGATTTAATCCCTTCAAATATTGTATTAAGATTCAAAGAACGCAGTGAAGACTTTCACATAGGTCTCGATGATTTTTTGTTTGTTTAATTCTTTCTAAGAAAAATTGAGAAATTAACTGACGCTCAAACTTGATTTTCCGCGGTTTGACTGTTGATTTTTTAAAGCTCATTGCATCTACTGAAATAAACGAAGACAAATTCCTCTATCGAACAGCAAAATAGTAATGGTAGCCAAAAACATGATAACTTTAGTTTCGAAAACGGACAGTAAATTTCAGTTTTCCCAGCGGAATGAAAAGTGTACGCATTGATCTAGTGTTCTCAAATTGGGTTATTTTTATCAATAAATGCCGGTCATAATTCTTTTTGATTCAACGAGCATTAATGGCATATATGTTTTTAAATTTGATGTTCGGAAGTTTTTTTCAGTTTTCTTCCTTTCATTGACTTTTTTCCAACTGTCTGTTCACTATGTTTTTGATTTATTTGCCTGGTTAAGAGTCGATGAACGTAGTTCAGACTCTTATATAGGTGGTGATAATTTTTTTTCGTTTTGAGGAAAAGTTTGTTCAAGCTCAAACTTACTGTTTTGCGGTTTGATTCCTTTTATACTTCTTTTTGACTTCTTTTGAATTTTGTTCATTTTTTGTTTAAAGGAAGTCAAATTCCACTATCAAGCATTAAAAGCGTAAAGGTCGCAAACATCATTGATTTCTAGTTTCGAAAGTGGAATTCAAATGTCAGTTTTACCAGCGGAATAAAAACTTTACTTATTGATACAGTTTTCCCAAATTGGGTTAATTTTATAAGATAAGTGTCAAAATTAGGTTTTTCTAGAAATTCAAAAGTTTTAAGGCCGTTTTGTGAAATTCGTAAATTTTCTTCTGGTAATTCTAAAGTTGTGTCAGTCAGTCATTTTGCAGCGTTCTTTTTCTAAAAATCCGAAGAGCTTTAAGGCCATCTTTATTTTGAAATTCGAAAGTTCAGATTTTTCAAAAAAAAGTAAGTCAGATTTTTTAAAAGTAATGAACGTAGTGAAGACTATTAGATAGGTCTTGCTAATTTTTTCTTTGTTTTTTTTTCACGAAAAAGTCTGAGGTTTATATGCACTTTTTGGGTTCAATTGAAGTTCATCTGCTGAAAGTGACGTAAATAGCACTCTCCAAATACGAACGTGCAAATTCGTGAGCGATATCTGGTATCGAAAATGGAATTTAGTTTTTAGATTTCCAGCGGAATAAAAATTTTACATGTTGATCCAGTTTTCTCAAGTTGGGTTAATGTTATCAAAAAAGCGCCACTCATAAATCGTTCTAGGAATTGAAAGAGCTCAAAGGGCATCTATTTTTCTTTCTTTGAAATTCGAAAGAGATTTCTTCAACTAAGTGTTTTTTTTGTTTACTTGCGTTCATTACTGTTTTCCAATCTTCGATTGGCTATGTTTCTGTTTACTTGCGTTCATTGACTCTTATCTAACTGTCTGCTGACTATGTTTTTTTTCATAACCATCGAACTTTGAATTTAAATGTCTTTCGCTGATGATTTTTTGGTTTAATGGTTTTCGACTGGTGCTCTGTCGTTTTAAAACTCATGAATGAGAGTTTCTAAGTCAGTTTTTTTCCTGCGTTTACAAATGCATTGCGTAATAGAGAAATAAAATTTTCTTATTTTCAAAGATAAGGGGTGTGTTTATCTTTTTCAGTTGATTTTATGAATTTAAAATAATCTGCAGCATCCATCTGATTATCATGTTATTTTCTCATCTGATTATGATTATATTGTCATAGTTGAGCACGTTTTAAGTGGCGTGAAAGAAAAATGGTGATAGGGATTTTAGGAGACCGGTTTTTAGAACAATTAGCAAGTCAAAACAAAATTCAAACGCGGTATTGGCAATTAGCGACAGCTTGCTCGCTGCTTTTCCTTTCGGCACGAAGGTTATTGTGCACTTAAATGGTTGTTGTGCTGCTAATTTAGACTTGTTTTCGAAGTTGATAGTTTTGTTGACAAATAATATTGTTAATCGGGGAAGCGTGACCCACGATTGAGTGTATTTTTGAGTCTGTAAATCAATCATGCATGGCTTTATTAAGTTTTGCTCTGCTAAAAGACACATTTTTACTTATATGCTAAAAGATTGGTCTGCTAAACGATCGGTAACCAAGGAAATCAGCAGTGCACAGACTCATCGAATTTGAAGCCGGTTTGTCGAAAGTTTTTCAAAAGTGAATTGCTTTTGAATGACCAAAAAAGATGACAATGTGTAACAGCCTTAATATTTTTCTTTGTTTTTCTAACATAAAGTTGGCTTAGGGACATATCTTATCTCAACAATTTTGCCAAAATGTTTCAAGCACATTGCTACATGTAACAAAACCAAAGGTAGGGGTGGAGGAGAAGCAATTCTTTCTGGGGAAGAAAATATTATTGACCCATATGTTTAATTTGATAATTGACATTAAAAAAAATTTAACTTTAACATAGATGTATCAGTTGTGACACAAGATAGCAAACAACTCATTGCAAAATTGCAACTGCTTGATTTTTAATCTGATATCTGGATAAGTGAAAGCCCACGAGTTGTTCGAACAACCCTAGTTTTAGCCTTTGCAATTTTTCGATGTTTCACTAAAATTATTTAACACGCAAGTTGACTTTGGCCTTATAGAAAAATGTAAAAAGGAAGACTTTTACGGCAGAATTTATGGAAAACTACATAAGCAAGAATTCAAAATTGAGTTCAACTGATTTTTACAAATTAAAGTAGTCGAAATTGAATTCGAAGATAGTGAAATTGGTACCGATGAAAAGGTTGAGATTCTGCAGCAGCAAGTACAAAACACTCTGGATGCAATGTTACCGTTGTCCAAAAGGAAAGGAAAATAAAAAAGCTGGAAATCGAATGTTATCAAAAATGCGAGAACTAAAAAACGCACAATACTGAAAATATGTCAAAATCAGGGTACCTTAAGGGCAAATCATGAATGAAAGAGCGAACTGTCAAAGTAAAAAATAAAATGGCATCGGAAAATAAAAAAGACTTTTATAACCGCCTAGTCCTTGAAGGAATTGGAAAACTCAAGAAAAAAATTTTTATGGTCATTTGAAAGAAGTTAAAAGCGATAATAAAACAGAACAGTTCAAAAACCGAAGAAAATCATTTAGCTGCACAAGAATTGAACAGCTGTTTTGTCACAATCGGCCCAGAGTTGTTCTGGATTTCAAAAAAAGTGATTTTTCATAAATTATTGCAACTACTAATTCGTTCTTCCTGTCACAAAATGATGAACAGGAAGTTAATGACCCAATAAAGCAATTGACCCACAAAAATTGTAAAGACGACTTGGGTATGTCAAAACACCTGATCAAAAAATAGTCCTTTTATAACACTTCATTTGACCAGTATATTCGACCACATAATTAGCGAAGCAGTTTATCGCAGTAGTCTTAAAACACTTCAAGTAGCCTCTATTTTCCAACGAGACAAGTCACTTCCATGCAATTATAGACCTATTTCTTTAGTTGCTGTTATGGGAAACATTTTCGAGAAACTGTTATCGAAAAGAATAATCATTTTTAAAATAAGTTCGCCGTCTTCAGCAATACAGTTTGGATTTCACAACAAACGTTATACCATTGATGCTATCGTGGAAACCATAGAGGGTCCTATTGAAAGCAAAAGGAAGTTGGCGCAATGCACACTCTTATATCTATCTAAAGCTGCCGATACTTTTGATCATAACACTCTTTTCACAAATGTCACTTTTACGGGCTGAGATGCGTTCCTTTTAGTTAACTGAAATCATATCTCAGCAATAGAAACCATTTTGGGAACAACATAGCTATTGTGGGGTATATAGCTATGTTGTTCCCAAAATACCACAGCACAATGAATGTCATTTTGCCGATGACACTAGTATTTTGGAGAAATTACAGAACTTAAAATAGATTTGGAACTAATATCAGAATGGATGGAATATAAAAAACTTACAACAAGCTATTTAAAAACTTATAATGATTATGAATGGGGTAAAAAAATTAAAAACTAAACCGGGTACCAAAACACGATTGAACTTAAATGTTGAATACTTCCGATTAATTTTGGATCAAAATCTAACTTCAACCAATATAATGAAACATTAGAGTTTACTGCAGTTCATACGACCAATATGTTTATATGGTGTTTTAGTTTACGGAGTTGCCAATAAACCGCTTAAAGAAATCTGAAGTACCACAAAAAAGTTATTGTTTTGCGTTTCGCCTCAAAAATCACAAGTTAGGACAAAAAGTAAAAGGCAGGGAATTTACACAATCAAGGGTGTACACGTATGCGAACTGCTGAAATAGCTCTCAAAAGTTTTAAAACGAGAACATGAAAATGACAAGCGTTTTTATTTCCAAACAAGATTTCAGCAAATCACTCGACACCACTAGAAGGATAAAATGACTAACAAAAAATTTTAACGCGGAAAAACAAAAACTGGCTAAGAGAGTAGAGCACTTTAGAATACTCTAATTTAAAAGAATATGAATATCATTAAAGAAGTTTTAATTGAGCCTAAATAATCTATAGACAACCTTATGCTTATAATCAGAGATACTTATTTTAATTGATTGCGACTAATTGTTTTGGTAAAAGCATTGAGATATATATTTTTTAAATTATTGAATCATAAAGCGTACACCCATAATCGTACATCACCACAAAGCGCAAAAAAATTGTTTTAATTGAAACAAAGCAATTAAAACAAAAAACATTTTTCAAGTCTGAAATTTGTTTTCTTTTTTCGTATATATTCCCTTAAAATGTATCATGAGATTCAAGATAAGTGAACTATAAGAGTTCGAAATTTCAGTTTTTGCTTTAATCTATAAAGTTGTTTTTCTGGATAAGTGGTATAGCCAATCAGTTCCATAAAAAAAAGAAATAAATTTAAAATTCTCAGCGTCGCTTCAACAGGTTGAATTACCTTCTGCGCTTGATCACATTGGTGCTCATTCAATGATAAGTTTTCTACTTTGTTGCACAACTTGAAACAAATTTTTTGTATATTTGTTTTCCAGAGCCTGAGTTAATCTTTATTCTGACTGTGCCCATCTTAGAGCAGTTTTTCTGAATAAAATAACTTTTAGCTAAAGAAGTCAGTGAAGGTTTCAAACTGAAATCTGAATTTATTTACAATTAATTGTGTTCGCATTAATTGTGGTCGCGTTTTTATATTTGTTCTCCTTTATCGCTGTTGAAATGGAATACATGATGTCTTAAGTGACATCTCATTGATTTTGCAACATCCTATCAAAATTTCATGACTACCTTAAACTGTGGGTATCTGGGTTGAAACATTTATATCAAAATCATTCTGAAATCTTCTGGTGAAATTTTTTCAGAACATATTTTTTGGCTTAATATTTCTCAGAGAAGATTAAATTTGCGTATGTTCCTGCTCTTGTCACTGGATTTCGATAGACCGAGAAACGACCAGACGAGATGGAAGTGGTATAAGAAGCAAAAAGCTTATTACTAAGCAACTGACTGTTTTCGTAGCCGAAATTTGAAAAACCGAAATAGTTAGAGGAAAAAAACAACTGCTTTTTCAATTTTTAATCTTTTATCTTTGCGATAAGTATGGGTCTTGCAATCGCGTAGTATATTTTTTCCCCGGAAATAAGGACTCGCCTCCTGGAGCCTGGTCTCACTCATATACTTTTAGTATAAGTTCAAATTCAATCAACCACCTGGCGTATCTGGAGTAGAGGTAACACACCATCTTGAAACGGCTAAAGTTTGTGGTTCGGATCCGACCGGGATCTGTGTTTTTTTTTGCAAGCCTGATTTTTGTGCTTTGTTGGACTATCGCCCGTCTGTTGATTGTATTTACAGACGGGCGATAGTCCAACAAAGCACAAAAATCAGGCTTGCAAAAAAAAACACAGATCCCGGACGGTCAAATTATTTCCTTTAGGCAGATTTTTTTTAATTGTTCAACTTTTTCTAAGTTGCTCTAACAGCCATGCTGGACGACAAAGCCCGGGACTCCCCCGCGGTTGGTCTTGCACTAAGAAGGCCGAGGGCTAATAAAAAAAACAGTCCGGGAGCTTGATTCCAGTTTGAGTCTTTTTTTTTGTAAACTGAAAGTTTTCGGCTTTTTAGGAGCTTTGTCTGTCTGCTTTTGGCGTCTTAGTTCCTGCAAAACGGACTTTGTAAGCTCCTTGTAAAGTTTTAAAGGCAAAGTAGAGGTATCCATAAGAGTATCTGTGAAACTAAACGAACGCGCAAAACAAATGAAATAAAATGGATTCCTATAAAGAAATTGGGGGAAGAAATCTGTATCAAACAGTAGTTGTAATAATTGGAACATTTTAAACGTAAAGCTGAGAAAATTTAATGCTAAACGAATGTTTTCATTTGAATTTCAAAATTTTTTGATAGAGACTTACGTAAAAATTTTTGTTGATAGAATCATAAATTCTTTTCGACAATCTAATATTAGTATTTTTTGTTCATTTTTATGCAATTTGTATTTGTATATTCACACGCCGGTGTAATTGTTGATTTTTAACTTATGATAATATAGATTTTTTCAATAAAGAACTTCGCTCACAGAAATTGTATGTGAAAACACGTGTTCCACTTGCTTCATTATTAATTTAAATTCATGGATCGTTCTGAGCTTTTGGCGTAGTGATAAAACCCATGCTTGAGACGACAAAGCCCTTGATTTTAAATCCTTTCGGGACCAGTTTTTCTGCAATCCAAAAATTTTCGTCTGTTTTAGACTATCGTCTGTCTTAGTGTCTTTCATCTCGTTTTTGTTGTTGGATTGCCAATGCTATCTTTGTTTGGCATCGCACGTTGTGCGAAGCTATGCTTCGCCTCTATATCCAGTTCCATTTTTTCAGCTGATTGATTGCCGGCTTTAATTTTTGACTTATATTGCTAAGTTTTTTTCCATATTTTTGGAGTGCAGCTTTCTTAAAGATTGGCTTAATTATTTGCATGTATCAATTGCTATTCCCTTGTTTTTTGTTTCTAACAATCTAACAAATTATCTTGATTGTACTGCTGACTTAGGGCAATTTTTTGCAATTTTTGGATTCCCAATCCTCGAATACTTAGTAACTTTGTTGTATTTTATCGTAGAAAAAATTTTGTGCTAAAATTTCTGTTTTCCGGCATATTCTTCGTATATGACTTTTGAAGGCAAATCTAAATTAATAGAAAATCTGCCAAATATATATGTCTAATTTCTATAGTTTCTGCAGTTTTGACAACAAAATTTGGAGCTTTATACATTTCTGAAAAGTCGTTTTTTTAATCACTCAGAGCTGGATCCTTTTTTTACTATGTACATACTTGAATTATTTTCCAGCAGATAGGCTTGCTCAGTTGGAGTAAATAGTTCAACCTTACAAATTTGAATTATACGAAGGTTTTTTGAAACTGTCATTTTTGTTTGAACCGACTTGGGTTTTGTTGTTCATTTTTTCATTGTTTTTCATCATGCTTGTAAAGTAATTTGAAGTACGAAGAAATGAATGTGTTGGAATTTGTTCTTTTTGCCTGTCCAGAAAAACATCCCGAAGAAATTTTTGAAACTTTGGTTACAGGCAACATTAACAGATTGGAACACATTCATTTCTTCGTACGTCACATTCTACAGGATGTTTTGTATACTAATTTTTAATTTAATTCCAATCTATTTTCTTTATATATTTTTCACTTTGAGTTGTGTTAATTTTGGTTTGATTAGACTCTGAGATTTCTGTCATCAAAACTCGTGTTGTTTTTTTTAATGCAGACACTTATATTGGTCATGTTGATTATCTGAAGTCTTAAAAATTGTGCACGCTCAAATTTAATTTTTTTGTTTTCGATTTTTTTTCTAATTCATATTCATTTGCTAACAGGAAGGCAATTTACGCTCATAATTTAAAAAAAAAAGAAACGTAGATGAATTTAAGTTTTTATTTTTTTCCAGTGGAATAAAAAAGACCTTTGCAAATTGAGTTAATTTTATGCAAAAAGTTAATCATTAAAGATTCCTGATAAGTAAAGAGCGTTAATGTGATAACTTTTTCCGGAAATCGAAAACTGATAAATGCTTTGTTTGTTGGTTATGTGTTTTGAGTCCACGCTTTCTGTTTTCGAGTTTTCGTTATGCTCTTTTTTAATTTAACCTTTCCTGATGAATTATTTGCTCATGAAAATTTGGTATATCATCGATTTTAATTTTTATTGTTTATTTCCAATGCTGGTAAGATTCTGAGGCAGATCTAGGACTTTCTCGAGGTAGAGGGTTGTGTAAAACTTTCCAAAAATGTTAACTTTTTCTCTAAGTCGACCAAAATGATTTTCCGAGCTCTTCCGAAGCACTAAAAGACCCTGTTTTCAAAAAAGAACAGGCTACAAAACGCGTTTTCCGGCATTTTTTGAAAATTTTACCAGAAAATTGCGCCACTTTAGAAACTGGATTTTTCTGAAGGCGAGGTTAGAAAAATTTAGGGTCAGACTGCCAAAAATGGAAATGGTTTTAAAATTGGGGACCCTTTGGGTAGTCAGGGGGTAGAATCCCTCAGAGGAAGAGGATTCCCCCCTCTCTAATTCCGCCCGTGCTGAGATTGTCATTTTTTTTATTTGCTAAACTTCAATGGAATAAGTAAGAATTTAAGAATTTCTTGTAAAACTGCTGTTTGTTTCTTAAGCGAATCAATCCAAAGCAGCCCTATTCTTCAAACTTGTAATGAGATGTTTTGCATGAAATGGAAGTTGTCCTGACAACATGATTTCTCAAAATAGCTGGTAGAAGCGTGCCGTATTGTCTTTTTTTAGAAGCCATGGTAAGTTGAAAGAGCCCAAAATGTTCACCGTGAAGAACCTACAAGATAAGCTTCGACGACGGGATGACTCACAGGTAAGTTCGAAACTAAGAACACACAAATGGTGCGATAAAAGCTCAATCACTGCCACATCTATGTGATGTATCTTGGTAACCCTTGAAACATTAGTAGTTTTGAAAACGGTCGTAGCTGTAAATATCGGTGGTTTCTCTTTGAAAGACACTAAATTGATGCTTCAGTTTTTTATATTCAATGAAAATTTTTCCGTGATGTCAAGTTTGTTTTCAATTTAGTGTTTTAGTTGGCTAATTCACTTTTTAGGACACTTTTAATGAGATCGTATTTTCCAGCAGCTCAAATACTTTCACAGAGTTCTCATCGTCAAAGATTTTTTAAATTCAACTGCGTCGTTGTAAAGCAATGTTCTATTTTAATTTCCTTTATTGAAAAAAAATCTATCCATCTATACTACATTTAAATGCGTGTGACAGCTATCTCGCCACGCTTGAGTTTTTTCAACGTATCATGTTTGCATGTTTAACAAAAGAATTTCACGTTTAAGCAATTTTTTTTTCGATTTTCCAGTTTGAATTCAGTGGTTATTCAACCTTTTTCGATTTTCCAGTTTGAATTCAGTAGTTATTCAGCCGAGTTTAAAATAAGCAGCCCAATAGTGGGATGCTGTCAGGGTTTCCAAAGGGGTTGCGAATTCGGCCTCCAATTTAGAATGCTCAAATCTTTTTAGTGTACGAGATACGACGATTTTTGATTTTTAAAGTTTTTCAGAATTTGAATTCCCAGTTCTGTAGTTGGGGGCTATTAGAGTACTCGAAGGGGTTGCGAACCTTACCTCCAATTATGACTGCTCAAATTCTTGTAGTTTTCGAAGTTTAAAAAAAAATTCAAAAAACTTGAATTATGTTTTGTTTTCAAAATTTGAAATTCCCAACCCTGTAGTTGGGTGCTCATAGAGTACTCTCAAAGATTGCGAACCTTGTCTTCAAATCTGATGGCTGAAAAACTAAGTAGTTTTCGAGATATGACGTTTTTTTGTGATTTTTTCAAAAAAGTTTCAGAAAACTTCAACGAGTTTTTTTTTCAAATTTGAAATTCCCAATCCTGTAGTTGGAGGCTATCAGAGTTTTCTCAGGAGTTGCGAATATTGCATCCAAATAAGGCTGCTCAAATTCTTGTAGTTTGCGAGAGATGATTTTTTTTTCAATTTTCAGAAAACATAGATTTAAAAAAACTCAAGTGATTTGAATTTTGCAACCCTTTAGCTGGGTACAGGAGATTAAACTCAGGATTTGAAAATCTTGCGTCCAAATGCGACTGCTGAAATGTTTTAAGTTTCCGAGATAAGACGTTTTTTTGGTTTCAAAAATTTTCAAAGAACTTACCTATTAAAAGTTTCCAATTGTTGAAATTTTCCACCTTTTAGTAAGACTCTCAGGCGTTCCGAATCTTGCCTCTAAATATAAATGCTCAAATCGAGATCAAATGTTTTCAACATTTTCGATAAACTTACGTTTATTCCCAACTCTATAGTGCGGTGCTATCAGGCTACTCTCAATGGTTGCAAATTTGGCCTCAAAGTTTCTCCAAAGGCATTCTAAGTTTTCGAGATAGGGCTTTTTCATTGTTCATCGAAATTTTTATTAAGAAAAACTCTGTAAAATTTGAAATTATTAGCCATGCAATCGGATGCTGTCAGGATACATTCAAAGGCTGCAGATCTTGTTTCCGATATTTGCTGTTTATCATGAGCTGTCAAAAATTCGAAGCACCAGAGGTGTGTCAACGCTTGTAACTTACGTTCGTACTCTTGATTATTCGAGATAATATAGAAAAGTGAACAAACTCAAAAATGCTGGTTATCATAGAAAGAGAATCCACTTGATGTATCATTTCCCCTGCTGTATGCAAGGATATTGCCACCGGGTACTAGACTTTTTCCCGTAAAAAATTTTGTTCACAGAGTTGTCAAATGGTGATCTATATCAACTGTTCAATATGAGGTTATACCTTGGTCAGTGTATTGGTAGTATATATATCGTTTGAGAGCAAAATAGGAGTTCTTGTAGAAAAAAATTCAGCGCCAAAAATATTTGGTTATTTTTCGGCGCTGGCGGTCATTCGGTCTTATTTCTGTCTGCTTATTTTCTCAATTGTTTTCTCTCGTCATTTCCTTGACTTTCCAAGATATTGATTGAACCCGTAAAAGAAATTGTTAGAATTTTAAGTCAACGTCAAAGACCCTCATCAATCAAATGAACAAAAAAATTGAAACTGAGTTCTTTGAGTTTTTTACTTTGTTGAACAACTCTGGTCGAAAAATTTTTAAAATTATGGTTGTGTAACCGGCTTTATTAATCATGTTCATTCTGGTGAGGTAAATTTGTTAGTGATTTTTTTGCGTAGTTTTTTGCTTAATTTGTGCATCAAATTCCTCGTCAATAGCTGATTGTTTATCATAAGTCTTATCATAAAATAGCTTATCATAAATCATAAATTAGTTATTTTTGGTTAATTTTATTTTTCAATCACAAATTAGTTTTGAAATTCAAAGAGCTCTAAGGTCAAGTTTCACCTTGAAATTCGAAAGTTGCGATTTTTTCAAAAAAAAGAATCGGCGTTTTTTTTGTTTGCTTGCGTTCATTGTAACTTTTCCAACTCTGTTGGCTATGTTTTTTTTTGCATCTGGCTGATAAATTTCATAGTGATGAGCTTTCTAAGTGCAGTCAAAGCCCATTTTTGAATCAAAGTTGACCAATGGGGCTTAGCGATGTGAAACAGTATATGCTTCGCGTCTGAGTCACGCCATTTAAGGAACTAGAAATCCTACAGAGTTTCATGAAAAAGTAAATTTAGAGTTCTGTCATTTGATACTACAAAACGTTCGTTTGATCTTGTCTGTTTTCTGTTTAATTCAATGAAAACCCTGGCTGATGATTTCGAACTCATTCAGTTATTGTTTAGACACAGTCAGATGCAGGAGAAGGAAGAGGGGAAGGGGAGATGGTGGCAAGTGGGCTGCTTTGTCCCAACTGCAAGAAGTCATTCTCCGAAATGGAAGATCTAATGCTACACGTGAATAACTGTGCACAAGAACAGGTGTGTAGAGTTTTGAAGATATCGCTAATACACTTCATGGGGAGGAGGATATGCTCCGTTCTTACATCTTTGGTCAATTTAGTGGAAAAAAATATTGCATTTTCACTTGTTTAGGTCGCAATACATTTTTTTGTAACTAAAAATTCAAAATTGTTTTGGGGAACGAATGAGAAAGGAGTCTCATTAGTTTTTACACCAGTAGAGCATGCGTTATAAAAACTTCGAAATAGAAAAGCTTTAACTTGTTACTCTAGCGACATAGTTTATTCGTTTGACTCTACTTTTTTTCGTCCTTATTCGCAACTAAAAGTGCTCATTTGGTGGCTTTTGTGTAATCACGATTTGTAGTATTAGAAGTTTCATAGCATCTGTTCGCTGTTTTACTCAATCAAGGCTTATTTCTACTTCGTTTCACTTTCTAGAGCTGCTTTTTGTCGTTTTATCGCTTGAGTTTGTGTAGTGCAGCTTCGCCTCTATATTGAATCTTAACATCTTCCAGTTTCTTTTCCACTTGGCCTGGAGATAACGCGATAACTGTTTGCTCCTTAATGTCTTATGTTCGAGTCCAGGCTATGAAATAATATTTTTTTTCCGGTAAAAATTGAATTTTCATCTGTCTGCTCAAGTTTTGTCAGCTTAGGTGCGACATCACGGATTTTTCTTGTGCTGTTATCAAGTATCATGGTAGTTGCAAGGGTTATTCATTTTTTCAGGGGAACTTAAAATTTTTCAAAGTTTTTTTTACAAAATCAATTTTTTTCGGCTCAATTGGTGTCTACTCAAAAATTTTCTGTGTTGTTTCCGCATCGTAGGGTTTGTTCCGTTGCTAATTTGAAATTCAAATGTTTTGTTTGGCATGTTTACTTAGAATTCCTGTTTGATAAAAACATGTATTATGAAAATGTATGGGATTTGGTTTTTTATTTAATTTTTTTGTGAGACTCTTGGGAAAATGTTCTCACTTTTCGCAAAAAGTGTTCCACCGATTTTGAAAAAAGAGTATCAATAGAAAGACCGCCTACTCTCCTGTGTGTCTCCAAACTCCCCTAGTCTCTTGACAACCCTTTCTACAACCTTCGAAAAATGTCTGTGGTGGGAATATTTGACCAATATTTTCCATTTTTTGTTTTTTTTTCAAAAAAATACCTGCTAAAATCTGAGATTTGATTTCAATGGAGAGAATGAGGTTTGAGAAGCTCACCTGTATAAGCGGGTACGCCCATTCTTCTGTTACATGAAAAGTAATCGCCCTCAGAAATGTCAAATTTTTGATGTTTTGATCTCTTTCCGAAATTGAATTCCATCAGTTTAGCTTGAATTTCTATCTGTTTTGCACTAAATGCTTAAGAACAGAAATAAAAAAATTATTGAAAGTATGTCTTTTCTCTTTTTTTTTGTCAAATGTGGATTTTACACAGCGGATGTTGGAAAGATTTAGTTGATTTTTTTTGGGCCAGCCTTTTTTTATTTTACTCATCCGACCACAGAAAGTGGGGAGGAACTTTGTCTTCGGCTGTTTGGTTTTTAAATTTTTTTAACATAAAATCAAATACAAAGAATAATCATCAGAATGAGTTGCGTGATATATCATATGAAAGCTCTTTCAATCGTGATTCCATCCGTGTCAAAAAACCGGTTTGAAAATTTTATCAAAAAAACTAGTTATTGAGGATTGGTGAAGATATTCCCGCCACCTACGAATTGAAAAGATAACATAAAAAAAGACTAGGATAACCGGTTGATGTGCAATTAAAAAGAAACTTCCGATCACAAAAAAAAACATTCTTTGATCCAAATTGTGATGTTTTGTATTTGTTAAGCTATCCGCACGAAAGGCTAGAAAATAAGTATATTTGATAGTAAGAGTAGAATACGCATATTTCAAATAGTTGTTATAATAAATTGAATTGAAACCGAAAAATTTTTAAAAAGTTTTGTTCTGGAAATATATGGCAATGGTTATGTTCTAGTGTTTTTAATTCCTCTCGAGACCGCACGGAAAGAAACTACCTAAAATATAAAAAAATTTTGGTCGGATCATTCTGTTATGTTACATAAATTGATTTTTACTTTTTACCGTAAAATTCGGTTTTAGAAAAGTTGAGAGTCAGTCGTTCCTTAGAGTCAGTCATAGCCTGTGTTTCAATCTATTGTAAGTTATTCTGATCTCTCTAACTAGCAAAGCGGGGAGGCTCGTTACTAGGTACAAAATTCACATATGCTCAACCGTTGAAGTGTTTAATTATAGGGATGGTAATTCGTTACTAGGTACCAAAATGAGGAAATACTTAGAGATCCAGCTATTCTATCTAATCCATGCTAAGTTACCCGTGTATCTTTGCTCTTTTTTGCAGATCGATTGATTACTTCATTTCAGTGAAAACTAAAATTAGGGTCTATTAAAGACGTTTTCGAATTAACCAAAGACATTGGTTAATTTCCGAATAGTTCAAACAGATATTAACTAATTACTTTTAAATCGCGTTACGCCGTCTGAAGCTGCCCAGTATTTTAGTTTTCCGTGATTTGTGTTTTACTGTACTGTTACAGTATTAGTGAATACAACCAAAAAAATGATCGCTGTTGGTTAGTATTGAATGATGAATTGATGCAAGCTGATTACACAGTGCCCTCGTTTGAACCCTTATTAACTAGACTTTAAAGTCCAGATTGAGCGTCAAATATCTCTTCTATTGAGTAAAATCGAAATTTTTATGACTAGCGAATTATGCATGGATTATGTTTAATCAATAGAAAATACTATCACCAGAATGACACAAACGGCTCTATAAAGGCATTTTAAAAAGAAGATCAGGAGTATTATTAGCTTTAATTGAAATTAGCAGTCAAGTAAATCGTTCATGAATTTAACGGTGCTAGAAATTTGTTCACTAATCGCGTGATCAGTGACTCCAAAACAAGCGGGCTATGTCGACTTCCGTGATCAAAATTTCACTTATCGTTCCACTTTCGATCGATTATAGCATCCAATTAGCTTGTTTCACCTCGGGCGCTTGATAACAATTGCCTAATATTGGTTCAAATTGTCATAAATGGATTGTGAGTACTCCGATAATGATGTCGAGGGAGACTTGGAGGAATTGGTTACTGAAGGAGACTTTAATTCATATCTCAGTGAAAGTTCCTTGAGGAATGTTGGATGGCTTGCAAACATCTGGACCCGGTGGGCTCGTACAAGAGATGCCAAGGAAGCTGCAGAAGCATCCGACTTGAGAGTTCTACTAACAAACAACAAGCAGCTGTTTGTGCAATTGCTGCCCCAGTTCTTTCTAGATGTCAGAAAGCTTGAAACTGGTGCTGAATATCCAGTGAAGACGCTGAATTTCATGTTGCATTTGATTCAAATGATCATTAAAGACCTACGACTTGAGTTCAGCGTCCTGGAAGACGATGAGTTCTCCAGTACCCGAAGATATCTGAACAAGAAAATAGACGAAATGATGGAAAGAGGAGAGCAGTTGATAGCTAGAAAGGCAGAGGTGATAAGTGAAGAAATGGAGGCCTATCTTTATCGAACCGGAGTTCTAGGGGATAAAGATTCTAGAACCCTATTGCATACAGTGTATTTCATAAATACTAAGTATTTCGGACTTCGTTCCAGGCAACAACATAGAGAGTTGAGACTGGGCCCATCTGCTCAGATTAAAGTAACGGGAAAACCACCCCTGGAAAAAATCGTTTTTCAGGATACTGCTAAATTCGGAACTGTTTCTAGTGAGATCTACCCACAAGGAGGCCGAAATTGTCCAGTAAGATTGATCAAAATGTACTTGAGCAAGATACCTTCAAAAGCAACTAGTTTCTACTGCAGGCCTATAGAGAGGATGGTTGATGGAAAATGGTATGCAAACCAACCAGTTGGGAAGAACTCGCTCCATGGTTTGATGCGAGATGTCGCATATGAAGCCGGTTGGGATAGCACTAAGCTATGGAGTGCAATATCTCTTCGATACATCAGCAGGCCTGTAAACTGCATCAAGAGCTACCAGAAGCCGCAATCGCCTAAATCTTTGTTTCCATATAGAGCTAAAAGACCCCATTCAGCAATCATGCAAAAAGCCAAACCCAAAGAAGAAGGGAATCGTAATATCGACGGCGTTAGAGATAAAATTTATAACATGAAAACACTGGCAGCACAGCAAATGCAGCCTGGGCAACTAGATTACAAGGAAAGTTTGTCTATGTCGCCTTGTAAACAGCCTTGCAGTAGATCTGAAATGGAGTTTAACTGTTACGACATGCCGAACATCGAGTTAAACTATATGAATAGCTTGAAAATGGTGAGCCGAAGCAACTATCAAAGTCGCATATCAAGAATACTTTTAAGACAGGTTGTCAGGCTATAAAATTTGTCTTTATTTTTCGTCTGGTGATAAATTTAGTTTTTGAAATTCTTAATTTTTTTTATATGTTTCACAACGGTTGTTAACAGCAGCGCGACTGATAAGAATTGTTCTTCATCTTTAAGTTTAAACCTGTTTAGGAACACATGCCCTCTGAAGATACAAAACCCTTCGCAGTAGAGAGAAGAGGATCAACGCAGTCGAACCACAGCAGTAGCTCCTTCTCAACTGCCAATTCCATGTCTAATGGGCACATGTATACAGGAAGCCAGACATCCAGACACTTCCAGGAGGACAGCAACGGAGTTCATGGAGGATTTAAGAGCAATCCTGGCTCTGCCTTCTCAGTTCCCCATTCAAGTCCGAGTAGCGACCAACAGCATTCGATATCGCGAAAAGCCATGTACGACACTGCCTACTTGGTAAGTTTAAAGAGCCAGTGTCTTAGTTTTAAATTCAGTGCTGTTATGGTAATCTGTTGTCATTTTTGAAAAGGTAAGGTTAGCACTCAATGGAACAATTAATATTTTACAGGCGAACTGGAGTAGATATATTACTTAACTCCATCTGACATTTATTGGTTGTATCTAGATGTGCGTAGAAAAGGCACTTTAATCGTAGACATTCACTTGCTCTAAATTAAACTAAAAACCGAAATTTTCCAAACTATTTTCTCTACTTCGAAAATTTTAATTTTGAAAAAAATCAATTCAATAACTTCTTATCAAAGGTTTTAATTTGATATATCACTCGAGCCATCTGAAGTATGTTGTGGTATCTAGGTTTGTGTGGGAAGTAAAAGTATAAACATGATAACTAACCGAATGAAAAATTTAGGCCCACTTCGTGGTGGGGGCAATTAGATCTAGAAATAAAAATGTTAACGTTTTAGCACCAAGAAATTGCTAGATGGAAATCAGAATGTGACGAACAGCGTGGCATGGTCGATGCATTAAAGCACCAGCTGAAAACCAAAGATGACATCCTAGAGAGAAAAATGAAGTACATTGCAAAACTGGAGCAGGATATTCTCGCCTACGAAGAGAAGAATGACGATCATATGGCCATCAGGAATGAACTGAGTTCACTGCAACAGTTGGTTACTAGCATGACCGGCGAACACGAGAAAGAGCTCAATGACCTTGTTGATAAGCTGCACTCTTCTCAGGAGGAGAACAAGGAGCTATCAATTCTGTGCAGAGACAAGGCTGAAGCAGTGTAAGTTTGATCAATTTAGTTTTGGGAAATGAAGGAGAATTCAAATAAATGGTTATGACACTTATTTTGATAGCTTTAACTAGTTTCTAATTTGCACAATTTTACACGCTTGTACTTGTTTTTATCTTCTTTGTAATTATCAACAAGAGCTTCCCGGTATTTTCAAGAGATAAAACTTGCGTAAAAAAGAATGATGATACTTATGTGAAAATTGCTTCAGTTCCACTTTGGAGGCAAAACTAGCTGCATATGAGATGAGCTACAACAATCAATCTATCTCTTCGCACGATTCTTCAGTTGAGGAGCTAGCACACCAAGACAATCACACTGCTTCCAATTTTCATCCAGACACAGCACTGATGCCGCCTCAAAATTATCCCGATGCAAATCACAAGGTATCCCAGAGTAACGAGATTACTCGAGAGCAGATACAAGGACAAGTTGCATCATACCAGCCTGAACAAATGCAGTGTCAGAAATGTCATCAAAATGAACAATGCATCGCGCAATTGGTAATCATTCTCATTGCTGTCGCCACATTAAAATAAGAAAGCGTTAAATTGTAGCAGACATTGTGCTGAGCAATTTGTCGCTTTTAATCCTTGTTTTTCTTTCGATGTCCTCAAGTTTGATCATAATCGGACTTCATCCATCGTATAATGGCTCTCTTTTAGGTTTTAATTGACCAATTCGATTACTGCAGTGTAGTAATCTGTGATCTGTACTTGAAACAAGGCCGAGTGTGTTATAAAATAAACTTATTAACTGTGCAACTTTCGACAAATGTATGTTGCGTTTTACAGCTTTTCGATAATGATTTTTTTTTCAAATGTGTGTATGTTGCGTAGACTCAGCAGATTAGTGCGATGCGCAGCTTCTCTGACTCGACAGTAGTGGCTCTGCAGCAGCAGGTGGAACAGTTACAGGCGAAGGCGGCCAAGCCATGTGACATGTGTCAGGAGTATGAGGTGCAGATGAAAAAGGAACACAGAAAACACGCCAACGACATCTCAACTCTACAGGTCAGTTAGCCGTTCATTGCGGGTTTATCGCTTGTCATTGGGTTCCACGAACAGTCAATAATTTATCGACATTTTGTATTGGCGTAATTTGTTATTGGATTTCATAGAATGGTCAAGGTTTTTTTAATATGAACAACTAAATCCTTTTAGTTTACGAGGTACGGTAATTTTCGAGATTTTTCAAAAATTTCAAGAAAATTTAATTTTAAAAAATTTCTCAGTTTTTGAAATTCTCAAACTGTAGTTGGGTGCTGCCAGAATACTATCAGGGGTTGCGCATCTTGCCTCCAAACCTCATTTCACAATGGTTCTTATTCTGGTGAAATGGTTCTTATTCTGGTGAAATAGCTTTGAACACAAATAAGTTTTTATTGATTGTTTGAAGAATTGATTGTGGTGAAATAGCTTTGAACACAAATAAGTTTTTATTGATTGTTTGAAGAATTGATTGTTTCTCAGATTTAGTTGAACAAACTGTTGTTTTTGACCATTTCTGATGTCGATGAAGACTGCCGTCAAGGCTGTCAATCGTGATTGTAGTTGATCTTTAAAACAAAAGTTTTCGTTCAAAAGCAGCATAATCAATTGGATGAATGTCTTTTTTTAGAATCAGATTTCTTCGTTGGAGGCAGCTGCACGTGAGCAAAATGCTCTCAATGGCCGCAGTGATGCAATGAACATGTCTCTGAGCAACGAGCTCAACTCCAAGAAAAACGAAGTGGACCAACTCACAAACAGCCTAAGCGAAGTCAAACTGTCCCTCGAAACAGCCGATAAGGTACAATTTGATGGTGGTTCGACATTTTTTGTTATTGTTCCGGCCACTGAAACTCACTTCGCCTGTGTTTGTGGAATTTGTTAAGGTGCAGGTAATTCGCCTCCAAGATTTTAGATTTTGTTGCAATTTTTATAGTTTGTTGGTTTTTATTTAAGTGTAATGAACCTAGTGAGTACTCTTATATAGGTCGAGCTGATTTTTTTTTCAGGAAAAAGTCTTAAAATTTGTTCACGCTCAACTTGATTTTTGTTCACGCTGATTTTTCTCGGTTTGGCTTGTGATTTCTTTTTAAGTTCAATGCATTTTCATTGTTAAAAGGCAGGCAAAATCCACTATCGAACCGCAAAAATGTAAAGGTCGCGAAAAACGTGATTGACTTCTAATTTCGAAAATGGAAATCAATTATCAGATATCTCAGTGAAATAAAGTTTTACCTATTGATCCAGTTTGCTCAAATTGGGTTAATTTTAACAAAAAAAGTGTCCAACCTAATTTCAAAGAGCTTTAAGGCCATCTATTTTTTGTTTCAGCAAAAATTTGTTCTCGCTCAATTTTGATTTTTTGCCGTGTGAATTTTGACTTCTTTGCAAGTTCACTTCTTTTCCTTTGTTAAAAGGAGGACAACTCCACTATCGAACAGCAAAAATTTTAAAGGTCACGAAAATGTGATTAACTTTTAGTTTCGAAAATGGAATTTAATTATTAGATTTCCCAGCGAAAGAAAAATTTCACTATTGATCAAGTTCTCTCAAATTGGATTAATTTAATCAAAAAGAACCAATCATAAACTGTTCGTGAAATTTAAAGAACTTTAAGGGCATATTTTTTTCTTTAAAATTCGAAAGTCATTTTATGTTTCCTTGTGTTCATTGCTCTTTTCCAACTGCCTGTTGGCTATGTTTCGATTTTTGTTCGCTTCATCTGCAAGTAGTGATAATCACTCATTTTTGTATCGCAAGTGGTGCGCAGCTCTGTTTCGCCTCTGTGCGTTTAATTTATGAGTTCTAAGCTTTCGTTTCTCCTCTCATCGCATCACGCGTAATTTCAGGGGTAATAATAAACAGGTTCAATTTTTCGATTTCAGGAGAGAGAGAAACTGCGCAATGACATAGTATCGATGAAGTTCCTGCCTGAGAAGAACGAACAGTTAACCAATGAGATCAATGCTCTCAAGACACAGCTGGAAGAAGTTAGATCTAACATGAGCGAAAAAGAACAGGTAGTTTATTATGAGCAACACTAACTGTATAGTAGTTGAGCATTTTCAAAAGCCGCTTCTGACCGTCGATTTTTGATAAGGCTCACCACGTGAATTCGGTGGTTCTAGACTTATAAGGTTATGAACATACCCAACTATTAAGTTTTAATGATAATTGTGAATGATCTTATCTAGTTCGGGTGTTTTTCGGTTCATTTAGTTCAGTTGTTTTTAAATAATGCTTATGGACTGGCAGTATCAAACCTGTTTTTTTTTTGCGGTTTCTGATGATTAAATTTAATTTAATTCTAGGAGCGTGACCGACTTAAGAGTGAGTTAGAGGAGAGTGCTAACCAGTTAGATGCATGTGAAAAGAGTCTATTCCAGACCCAACATGAAAAGAGTCAGTTGGAGAAGGAGATGGAGGATCAGAAGAACGCGCTCACCACTCAAATTGTAAGAGTAACTCAGATTATATTCCTGCAGGCAAAATCACTATATCCTACCAGTTTCAAGATTTCAAAAATATCGATTGCTCATATTGGGCATAGTTCATTAAAAACTAAATATAACAGGGTTGCTGTGCAATAACCCAACAGTCACTGGGGCTGTCAATATATATGTATTATATATTTAAATGCGGGCTTCACTATCTCGCCATCTTTAAGCTTTTTCAGCGTATTAGTTTTGCATGTTTAACAAAAAGAATTTTTGCACGTTTAAGCTATATCGTATATTGCAATGGTCAAGGTTTTTTTAATATGAACAACTAAATCCTTTTAGTTTACGAGGTACGGTAATTTTCGAGATTTTTCAAAAATTTCAAGAAAATTTAATTTTAAAAAATTTCTCAGTTTTTGAAATTCTCAAACTGTAGTTGGGTGCTGCCAGAATACTATCAGGGGTTGCGCATCTTGCCTCCAAACCTCATTTCACAAATCCTTGTAATTTTCGAGATATGACGTTTTTTATGATTTTTTCGAAAATTTTCAAAAAAACTTAGATTTTAAAAAAATTTCAAAACTTTGCGAAGACCTCAATCCTGTTTTTGGAAACTGTGAAGGTACTCTCAGGGTTGTGAATCTTGTCTCTGAATATGACTGCTCAAATCTTTGTAGTTTTCGAGATATGACATTTTTAGGATTTTTTGGATAACTTAGATATAGAAAAAATTTTCCGACAACTTAGATATAAAAAATTTCACAAAATCTGAAGTTCCCATCTCTATAGTGAGGCTCTCTCAGGGTACTCTCAGGATATTTTGCCTCCAAATATGACAGCTCGAAACCTTTTAGTTTTCCAGAACTCCGAAAACTTATCTCTTTATTCAAAATCTAAAATTCTTAATCTGTAGTTGGGGGCTGTCAGATTATTCTCAGGGGCGATCAATTGGCTGCCAATTAAGAATGCTCAGGCTTTCCACTTTATGAGATAGGACGATTTTTGTGATTATTTCTGAAAACTCAAATTACAAAATAATTCACAAAATTGAGATTCCCAATCCTCTAGTTGAGTGTTGTCAGAGTACTGTCAAGAATTGCGTATATTGCCTTCAAATAAGACTGCTCAAATCTTGGTAGTTTTTGAGGTGTGACGTTTTTTCTGGTTTTCATATAATATCTTTTTTTTTTAGAAAAGTTAAGTTTGAAGTTTCTCAAAATGTGATTTTCCCAGCGTTGTAGTTGGGTACTGTAAGAGAACTCTCAGGAGTTGCAAATCTTGCATCCAAATGCGACTGCTCAATTGCTTTCAAATTCTAAGATGTGACGTTTCTTAGTTAATTTTGAATTTTTTCAAAGAACATATATAAAACTTCACAAAATTTTATGATTTTTCAAAATTTGTAATAAAAAACTTTGCAAATTTTGTAATAACGAACCCTGTATTTATGTGCTGTCAGTATATACTCAAAAGATGCAGATCATGTTTCTAATATATGCGGCTTTGATGAGTTGTTAAAAATTCGAAGCACCGGAGGTGCGTTACATGCTAGTATATATATATAAATATAAATAAACATTTTCTCCGAGTCGCAGTTTGACTTAGGGTGATTTCTTTTTAGATTCTGTTCATTTTTTGTTTAAAGGTAGGCAAACTCCACTATCGAACAGCAAAGGAATTTAATTTTCAGAATAAAAAACAGCAAAGGAATTTAATTTTCAGAATAATTTTCGGAATAAAAAAATTTATCTATTGATCCAGTTTTCTCAAACTGGGTTAATTTTTATCACGCTAGCGTATTTTAGGAGCGTTAGTGTTATACTACGACTATTCTTTTTTTTAACCTAAGTCGCAAGTATTAGAGCACCTTCTGGGGCTCCTTTACGACTTTTTGATAGCATGTGCTTTGACATTCGAATAATAATAAGTGTACATAATGTGGCTTTATGCTTTCCAATTTGTTACATGTAAAATTAGCGTTGATGTCTTCTATTTGTGTTTGGTGCCACTTTTGTGTTTGCCGGTAAGAGTTCGTTGCAGAGAGGACTGGGTGTGAGACTGCAATTCTTGAGTTCACAGGCTTGGAGCCCATTTGTAGCAAAGTTTTACTAATTCTAGGCTTCTTTTCTTATTTCTTCTCTAAAGCTGCTTTTTTGTCAAGTTTTTGCTAGTGTTTGCAAAGCAAAGCTTTGCCTCTGTGTCATAAAAGTGTCACTAATACGTATTTCGAGAAATTCAATTAGCTATAAGGTCATCTATTTTTTCTTCGAAATTGAAAAGTTGAGGTTTTTCAAAAAGCAATTCAGTTTTTTTGTTCGTGAATTTTTTCCAACTGCCTGTTGGCTTTTTTTTCTGCTTCACTGGAAAAAATCTAGTTGTTCACGCTCACATTTGATTTTACGTGGTTTGACATCAGTCTTTTGTTTTTCAGTTCAAGTTCATTTGATAAAAGGAAGGTAAATTAAGCTATCCAATTGCGACAGCGCTAAAGGCACGAATTACGTGATCAGTTGTTAGTTTTAAAAGCAGAACTTTTATTTGAGATTTTTTAGCGGAATAAAAAGTTTCTTTTGGATCCAGTTTTCTCTACTCGGGTTACTCTATCAAAAAACTGTCCAAGTAAAATATTCTTAAATTACATATAGCTTCAAGTTATTATTAGAAGAAAATTTTATTAAGTGTAAAAGAATGAATTGCTTCTTTAGTTTCGATGAACGCAGTGAAGACTCTTCAATAGGTCGTGATAATTTCGTTTGTAAGAAAAATTTTAAAATGTTCTTATAATTACTGAAGTCATACATATTGATGCATTTAAAAAAGCACTTAGATATATTTGCATATATTGAGTGGAATTCAAGTTCAATTGTTGAAAAGTAGGCAAATTGAGCTCTTTTATTACGAAAGCAGAGATGGATGGCGCGAAAAAACGTGACCGATTGATCCAGTTTTGGTAAGTTATTTAAAAGAAAAAATAAAAAAGCTTTAGAATGAGTTTTTTCTCCGCAATTCGAAATTTCAAACATTTTCCATCATTTTTTTGGTTTCCTGGTTATTTAAACTTCTGCTTGCTATTTTTATCATTTCGGTCTCCCGAGTTCATTGACACTTTTTCAAATGTCTTCAAAATAAATTTGTAATTTTCGAGGTAAGCAGTGGTGTTATCAAATCAAGTGGTTCTCATTGTCCGTAGGAGGTGAAATGTCAGAAATACGGAAAATGTCAGACCAGTGTTTCTAGAAATATTGTTTTGATATACAAAATACGACTGAGAGAGCTTTTATATGAGACCAAAATCATCTTGCTTTATAAAAATTCAAACTCAATTATTCACCCAGAGCATCTGGCGTAGAGGTTACATGCCTGCTTTAGACGACAACGTTATGTGGTTTAATCTGGCCGGGCCGTGGTTTTTTATTTAAAAAAGTTTATACTTTTTTGGACTATTGTCTTTCTGTTTATTTTCCTGGGCTTTGTTCGCGTAGCACTAATTGCTTTTGAAGGTTCAACTTCCTTTTAAATTCCTGAATGATATTTTCAAAGCCACATTCGTTGAGATAATTGAAATACTACATTTTTTGCGTTTTTTCAGTTTTTTTTTGTTCCGTTTCTTAATGTGCACTCAAATTTTTATGCTGCGGGTTGAAAAGAGTTATTAACTCGGAATAAAGACTGATTCTTATGAACAACTTGTTCAACAGAATTGCCTATCATTAGCTCGAATATGCGCTTTCGCCAACCAACAGACATTTTGATTGAGCATATTTGCATTTCAAGTAACCGTTCAATTCTATATTTTTTTCACTTTAAATTTACCAACTCTGGATCGGTATAATTTAGTTTTTTTTTGTTATTAAGAGTCGATGAACGTACTTCAGATTCCTATATTGGTCGCGATGATTTTTTTCTTTTATTGAAAAATCTTAACGTTTTTGCGGTTTGACTTAGGATTTCTGTGTACGTTCATTTCTTTTATTAAAAGGAAGGCAAACTCTACTTTCGAACAGCCAAAGTGTTAAAGTCACGAAAAACGTGATCGACTTCTAGATCCGAAAATGATAATTTTTTTTTTCAGATTGCCCTGCGGATTAGAAAAATTTACTTTTTGATCCAGTTTTCTCAAATTGGGTTTATTTAATCAAATATAATCATAATTGTTCAAGAAATTTGAAAAGCTTTCAGGCCATCTATTCTCTATTGGAAATTTGAAAGTTGTGGTTTTTTCTAAATTGAAGTCAGTTTTTTTTTCTGTTTACTTGGGTTCATTGACTCTTTTCCACTTGTCTGTTGGCTATGTATCTGCTTTTTTTGTTTACTCGGCTTTACTTTTTTCGGTTTATTTTAATCGGCCTAACGGCATCATTGCATCCTTCCATGATTTTAACAAGGTTTCTATGCGTGTGAGACTTTTGAGGGTGTAATTATATTTAAGTTTTGAAGTTTTTTATGTGAATTTTTCTTTGCTAAACAGGTGTCAATTTTCCTTACAGAAAGAACTTCTTTCAAGTTCCAAAAGAACTTCATTCAAGATTCGGTAGATAAAAAATTCGTAGATCTAGCTTTTTTCGACAGTTTCAAAACTTTTTGGTTGACTTTGCGGCTTTCGTTTCAATTTCGGTCTGCTAGTTAGGAAAGCTATGCGTGTGTTCTATCGCAGTGGTGTGAAGCTGGGCTTTGCTTGTGTAGAGGAAATGAATTTTCGTTTATTTGGGTCTTTTTTTTGTTTGACCATTGAAAATGGGGAGGAACTTTGTATTCGGGTGTTTTAGTTTTTTCTTTTTACTTTTTCTTATTGCTTTCCACGCAAAATCAGGTAGCACAAATAATGACGGAATGGGTGGAATGATACCATTTTAAATCCTTTTCATTGGGGATTCAAACGACATTTGAAACCATTTCAAATTTGAAGTTTTTGATTTTTCGTTAAGCGAGCGAGCATGCTTATTTATGCCTAAATTCACCGCTGTACAATAGCTTGTTTGTGCTTAATTTTAGTTGTACTCGAGTTTTTAACGCCGTTTTGGGAATCAAAAATTCAAAAAATTGAAAACAATTTTGAATATTTTGTTCTTTTGTTATGATTCATTTTTGTTTTTCTAGTCATCTGATCTCAAAAACTGTTGTCTTTTTTGCCTATTTTACTGTTTCTGTCGAATAAACCTACCCGGGTTGACCTCCATACACCGAAAATGCTTATACAACCGAAGATTTTTCGGAAACTAAATTTAGAAAGAAAAAATCAAAATTTTTGGTTTATGGGAAAACACCTATCATACAATTTTCATATATGGAAAAATGCTTATCATAGAGTTTTCATACAATTTTCTGTACGTATGGAATTGTATGAAATTGTATGACAAGAAGTTTCTCATATATGGAAATTGTATGATAAGAAGTTTTGGTCAACCCGGGTAATTAGTTGTTTTTTATTCAGATCCTTTTCTCACACCACGCGTGTCGTTTTAAGATGGTCGGAACATCTGTGCTACTTGCACAGTAACCGGATATCCTCGTCTTTGTTTAGCTTAGGTGTTTAACTTTTGTTAAAATATCAATGAATGCACTGCAGAATCATAAGCAGGTCGTGTTGCCTTTGTGTCCGGAAAATAATAAAAAAATAGTTCACTTTATTTATTTTTTTTGAGTTTCGCGGTTTGACTTGATTTTTTTTAGTCCAATTCAAATCTATTTGCAAAAAAGCAAGAAAATTACTTTCTCGAGTAACAAAAGTTCAAATGGCGCGAAACTTCTGACTTCCAAAATGGACTGAGTATTTTTAAATTACCAGCACTAGGAAAAAATTATCAACTGATCCAGGTTTTTCTGAATGGGTTATTTCAATGAAAAAGATTTCAATGAAAAAGTGGAGTTTACGAATGATTCTTGAAATTCCAAGAGCTTCAACGTGATATATTTCGAATGCTGAGAAATTTTCAATGTAAAATTTATCTTTTTTTTGTGTTTCAGGAGTTGAAAAAATCAATTTTTTTTTTAAAATCCTGGTTTAGTTTCGTTTTGAATCTGTTGTATTTATCTGTTGGCCATCTTATATTCTTTTCATTAATGGTTTCTAGGAGACGCTGAGATGCAACATCAGTGCAGTACGGGAGGAGTTGGCGGAGAGTGAGGCTACCTCGGAGGAACAGATGTCCAGACTCAACCAGAACCTAGGTAAAAGACTGAGAGAGAGAGAGAGATAGAGAGACGCTAGAAAGAGACTATTAATTGCTTGTAAAGGGCTGTAAAATGCTCTCTCCGCACTTAATACACTAGCATTCAGCTTAATGTAATCTTACCGACCTTATTTTTTTAACTTAACTCGCAAATAAAAGTGTTCATTAAAAGTGTTCACTTATTTGAAAATTTCACTGTAGTATTGGAAACTGCTTAGCATCTGTTCTCCTTTTTTTGTGGCTTGTGGTTGGTACCTATTAAGCTTTCGCGGTAAGTGTGTGAGACTCTTAATCTCTAGGTGCAGGTTGGAATTTCAGACGTGGACGAATTTTTCTTATTCGAGGCTCATATCTAATTTTTCTTATTGCACTGTTAAGAGCTCCTTTTTGTCGTGTTCTCGCTAATTGTTTTCTAATTCGAGGCTCATATCTAATTTTTTTATTGCGCTATTTAGAGCTCCTTTTTGTCGTGTTCTCGCTAATGTTTTTGTCGTGTTCTTGCTGTGATGATTAAAAAAATTTTCTAATTAAAAATGTGATATGTGAATCTCGATATGTGAATGGACGAATGCACCGAAACGCGATATCAATACTGGACGAATGCACCAAAAGAACCCGTTTTCTTACACAAACGAAGCGTAGTGTATTATTACGAAGAATTTGTTTTCTAGCCTAAGTCGCATATAAAACTGCTCTTTTTGTGGCATTTTGGTATATTTCAATTTAATCATATTTGAACTTATTTAAGCATAAACAAGTTGAGAGCATATATTGCTGTTTCAATTGTGGCTTGTGCTAGGTGCTGTTTGAAAAAAACATGAATTATGAAAATGTATGGGGTCTGTTGTTTTTCGGATTTTTTGCGACGCTTTGGAATTCTTTTTGTACTTTTCGCAGAATTTTCAATTTTTCTCAAAAACTACTGTTCCAATTTTCAAAAAATTATGATACCAATGGAAAACCCGGCTTCTATTCTATGTGATTGTATTTTTTACTAGTCTCTTTTCATTTTACCTCACGTTCTAAGGCCTTCGAAAGTCTCAATAGGGTGATTTTTGGCCTATTTGATTTCAAATTTTTTCATTTTTCCAAATATTAAATGCACAAATCTGAGATAAAAGTTTCAATGATGAAACAACGATTTTTAAAGCTTTTAATTTTTTTCGCAAATTGGAGATTAAGGGTTTGAACGAAAGAAAAAATCAGTTATGTGAATCTACCTGCACAAGTACCTCTGCACTACGTTTGAAAATGGCTTTAGAAAATGGAAAATGTCCAATTTTCGAAAATTTGCGCGTTTTTTGGAAACTGTTTTTTTTTCAAAAGATAAACTGCTGATTATCAGGTTGATAGTTCATTAAAACTAGCATGGTGCTTCAATATTCCATGTGCTATCTTTTTTATCTTGTTTTTTTGTAGAAAAGCTGATATTGGCTTCGGAAAAATTCCTTCTAAAAATTAACCGTTTTCTTAAGAAATTTCGCCGATAATCTCGAAAACTACTAGCTAAATCTGATTTTACGGGTTCAATCTAAAAAAATAAGGGTGCGGAGATCTTCAATCTAAAATAAAAATTAGGGTTTGGAAAGCAGAGGTCATTCCCATGCTGCAGTAGAGAATAGTTTAAGGGCTGAGCAAAAGTCGAATTGTGGAATCGTTTTCATTTTTTTGTCGAAAACTACACAGTCAAAATAAAATAAATCTAAAATAAAAATTAGGGTTTGGAAAGCAGAGGTCATTCCCATGCTGCAGTAGAGAATAGTTTAAGGGCTGAGCAAAAGTCGAATTGTGGAATCGTTTTCACTTTTTTGTCGAAAACTACACAGTCAAATCTAAGATAAAGACTTCATTTGAAAGAGCGAGTAGTAGTTTTCTCCTTTAAATAAGCGGTTAATCACCTACTTGAGCAGAGAAACTCTATGTTTTAGCGTTAAGTCCATTTTTTTGAAGTTTTCAAACTTACGCGTTTCCGTATCATTACACAATATGATTTAAAAAATAAGAACAGGTAGATCCAGCATTAGCTGGGCCATTAGTTTACCTCAAAGCGACCGTGACACAGATGCGAGGACATGATACTCTTAATCAACCGGTCGGATGTTCAAATCCGGAACATTTTATATTTTTATTTTTTGATCGAATTTTTGCTGCATAAAATTGGCAATTTGATAGAATTTATAGCTTCTTTATTGGCGGCTAGTGTTTGTGATTTTGCAAGCGGTTGTGGAGCAGATGTGAGAGTGTGATACGCCTAATCTCAACAATTTTTTTTCAAGGTGTGTTTTCAATCTTTTCCTCAGTTCAATATGTTTTCCCTGTTTAGTGCTCTTTTTTTTGCATTTTCTTCGCTTGTGTTTGTGAAGCCTCTATGTTGAACAAGAATTCATTTCAGCGATGCTGCGGAATGATTTGAACATCAAAGAAGACGAAGTCAGCAATTTTGAGTCCCAAACAGCAAAACTGGAGAAGGAACTCTTCGAGAAGTCGAATGAGGTCATTGCACTCAAACAATCAGCCAACAGCTTAAAAGAACAGTAAGTAAAAGTTTATTTTTATGAATACTTGTTCTCAGATTGAGTCATCAAAAAGATGGTATTGGACATGAAAACGTTTTTTAGATTTAAGTCCAAGGTGTGATGCTATTTAAACCCATTATTTATAATTATTAGACTGGACACTCGCAATCAGGAGTTTGGTAAATTGCGCAACCAGTACGTGGAGATCAGGGCCAATCTGGAAGGGGCTCAGAGGGTGATGTTTGAACTGGGGAGGGAGCAACAGTCGCTGCAGGTAGAGAAGAGCAGGTGGCTAGAGAGAAACTGGCTCCCAGATGACCACGTGGACCAGTGTATCGGATGCTCAAAAGACTTCTCTGCTACTATACGCAAGGTAGCTAGGATAATCGAGTCATAGATTTAAGATTAAGTTTACTTTTCAGCGGATTTAATAAACTGTTTTTTCGATATAGCTAACTGAATAAACATTAGGTTTTTGAGGAAATAGAAAAATATCCAAAAGTATTTGAATACATTGATGAAAAAGATAGCCGTTTTAAATGTTTTTGAAGGTGTTTAAAGTAATGCTTGAGATTTGAGTGATTAAGAGACAGACGATGAACGTAGTTAAGAATCTTATCAAAGTCGCGATGATTTTTTTCAGGAAAAGTCTTCAGGCTCAAATTGACTTTTTCGCGGTTTGGCTTTTGATTTCTTTTCAAGTTCAGTTCATTTCCTTTGTGAAAAGGAAAGCAAAGTTCACTATCGAACAGTGGAAACCTAAAGGCCAAGAAGAACGTGTTTGACTTCTAGTTTCGAAAATGGAATTTAATTTTCAGATTTCCGAGCGAAATAAAAAGTTAACCTACTGATCCAGTTTTCTCTAATTGTGTTAATTTTATCGAAAAAGTGCCAATAATAAATTGTTCTAAAAATTCTTAGAGGTTTAAAGGCATCTATTTTTGTCATCGAAGTCAAAAGTTTTCGAATTTTTGATTTTTTCAAAAATTAAGTCAGTATTTTTTTAAGAGTAATGAACGTAGTGAAGACTTATATAAGTCTTGCTGATTTTTATGTTTTTTTTTCAGGAAAAAGTCTTAAAATATTGATGCACTTAGTTATAATGCACTTTTTGAGCTCAATTGAAATTCATCTGCTGAAGTGACGTAAATAGCACTCTCCAAATACGAACGTGCAAATGGCGCGAAAAAAACGAACGATTTCTAGTTTCGAAAGTGGAATTTATTTCTTAGATTTCCAGCGGAATAAAAACTTTCCCTGATGATCCAGGTTTCTCAAGTTGGGTTAATGTTATCAAAAAAGCACCAATCATAAATTGTTCTAGAAATTCAATGAGCTTAAAGGGCATCTGATTTTTTCTTTGAAATTTGATAGTTGAGATTTTTTCAACAAAGTCAGTGTTTTTTTTCTATGTTTACTTGCGTTCATAACTCTTTTGCGATCTTCGATTGGCTATGTTTTTGTTTAGTTGCGTTCATTGACTTTTTCTGCTGTCTGTTGGCTATGTTAATTGATTGATTGTCGTTGAACACTGAAAAGTTTAGCCAAATATTGCAGCTTGACGCTCGCATTTTTCATTAGTTGTTAAACCGTTTTTGTTGTATTTGTTATGAAAAAGTGTTAAGCTCGTGTATATATTGCAGCACCACTGCAGATGCTGTGGCAAAATCTTCTGCAATGACTGTTCTTCCAAAAAGGCCAGTCTACCCGGTCACCCCACTCCAGTTAGGGTCTGCAACGAGTGCCACCAGCTGTTTCACACAAACCCGCCACCACTAGTAGCAGCTGGTTCAAACACCCCCACATCAGGAACAGACTCTCCGTTGTCGCCAGAGTAACCAGCAGTGTCGAGACAAACAGCCGAACATCTATTGAAACGACGAAATATTAGGAATACGAAACTGTGTCTGTTATCTGTATGGATGAAGTATGTTGATAATAAACACTCTTAGTCTGTTTTGTACAATTATAACCAGTCAATTTTTTTAATTGTAGCTCTCTTAAATGTCTTTATCGAAATGAAATTGATGCAATTATTTATTCATGTCAAATTATAATTTATTCTCAGTTTTCTGCTATTTTTTTTACAGTTTGTTAGCTGACGTTGGGTCTAAAGAAATTAGTGCAATGTAGCATTCAGGACGAATATAATTATTAGTTCATAGCAGCCAGATCGTGTTGTGTGATCACTGAGTCTTCAAGCTATGAGAATTGTCAGACGATGCTAGGAAGTTCCTAAACAGGTAAGTCATACATAAAATTTTCAAAACTTTCCGAAAACAATTAAATCAATGAATCTGATTAGGGTGTGATCTTGTTAACTATTTCCCCCTTTTGCAGGAGAGGGAGGCGGAGAATTCGTGTCAAGGTACAAAATTTGTTATGCTTAACTGTTAATTCAGTTTCTTAACGAAGTACCACAAGCGAGTGGATGTTGTTAACAAGATCCGATAAGTATTCTCTGCCAAGCTAAAGCAAACGTTGGTTTTTTGCCCACAAAAATTGATTTTTTTTGCCAATTTGGGGAAGAAAAAACGAAAAGCGAAGTATGCAACTGTTTTGGAACCACTAATTAAATATGATGGAAGTAGATTGCCATTTACAATAGGTGCAAAAGCAAGTTTTTATAAATATTGCCAAAACCTTTGAGTAATTGTCTCTAAGTAATGCAACTCAATCATGTCCAGATATATTGTTGAAACTTTTTTTTTCGAAATCTCTCGGTCCCAAGTGGAAGTATTTTTTTTAGAATTATGCATTTTTACAATTTTTACAGCCTAAAAAAATCTCGTGGGTGGTCAGAGGTTTCTTAAAAATTTGGGCGGAGTTGTTATGCTTTCAGACTGATAAGAAGCGAGATAGTAAAACAAACGTCTCATTTCAGGATGGTGTTTGTTTCGATTCTTCGATTAATCAAATCAGATCCGCTGGGCATTTATACGAACAAGCTTGTGAAGTTAATGTTATATGGCTAGTATTTTTCTGAACAAAATCGCACGCAATGAAAAGTGAAAATTTTTTATATGCCTTGCAGGAAACTGACGCTAGCTATAGTTCCTAAAAGAATCAGTGAATAGATTTTCTGTACTTGTTGATTTTTTGGAGCTACTTTATTTTAAGGGGTTGTCCCATTATCAAGAAAAACAAATTTTCAAGTTAAAGCCTGAGTTTGAGCGAATAAAGCGATCAAGCAGGCTAACAATAGCCTATTCATGCTTATTCATCCTTGCGATGAGCAAGAGTTTTGCAATCCGGAAGACTTTTTTCTCTGAATAACTAGTTCACAGGACTCTTCTCGATTCATCTCTGGTGGTACCTTGTTTCATAGTATACTCAAATTTCTTAGTGTTTCCTGGCCTATTTAGCCTGGAGGCAACGAATACGCCTGGGACGGCAAAGGTCCTAAGTTCGAATCTGACCAGGACTCGGCTTAGTCGTCACATCTTGGAGTCATTTTTTGCTGCGCTTATTTCTTGAATGATGCTTTTTGTGTTTCAATTGTTCCTAGAATTTATAATTTACTTGACTTGACTTTGTCTTTCCATCTTTGTTTTTTTCCGCTCATAAACTTCAGTCAAAATTATTTTGGCCTATTTTTATCAGCGTAGTGACTTGATTTTGGATCATTTTAAAAAAACACACAAAGCTCTCGTTCCCCTCTCAAATCAAAGTTATGGTTTGAATGATTAGAAGGGACTCGCAAAACTTCCTTGCATAAGCGGCGCAGCTGAAACTTTTTGTACACAAGGTTATGGTCCTCGGAAGAGTCAAATTATTGATTTTTTTAAACAGTTTTTTGAATATTTTAGCTTTTCCTGAAAACTTATTTACCAAATGTAAAGTTGTTAGTTCAATGGAGATAACGGTTAATGGTGAGCTCCGCTGCATTAGAGGCCAATCACAATGTTTTTACAACAAAATTTATCGTCCTAGAGAAATCTCAAAGTTTTGATTTTTGACCTTTTTTTAGTTTTCTAATCTGAGACTTTGGGTTCAGTTCGAAGATAGAGTTGTGTGAAGCCCATTTGTTTATGCAATTATGTTCTAGTTTTCTGACACCAAAAGTAAAGGCCCTCGGAGAAGTCATGATTTTTCGACCGTTTTTTTGAATTTTTATCTTTTACTGTTCTCGAGAAATATCCTCCCATCCAAATCTGAAATTTTGGATTCAATCAAATGAACGAGAATTATTCCTTGAAAAACGACGACGCTTTATTTTTCTTATAAGATAAATGCTTTTCACTAGTCTTTAAACTTTTTCACTCATCTCACTAATTTTATTTTAGAACTAACTAAGGTTGTGGGCAAATTCCAATCTTTAAATCGCACATTTCTTCCCGCATCAGTATAAATATTTATGCAGTATCAAACACGTACCTCAAGCTTAAGCTTTGCTCCTAGTTGTTTTTATCGAGAAAATTTTGTTTTACCTAGTTTTTTCATTATTTCAAATTTTTGTTTTGTTTTCTTTTTGTTTTTGTGTTGTATCGCAATCAGTGCGAAGCTCTGCTTTGCTTCTGTGTTCAAGTTTTTTTCTCGAGTTCTTTAATGATTTTTTCAGTTTTTTCTGAGATCATTCTTGCGGCTAACTGTTTTTGGCTTGACTTTAACCATTTAAATTACTCATATTGGTTGATAGTTTTGTCTTCTTCTAGGAAAAGACCCTACAACTTTCAAACATAAAAATGAGCTCAGATTTTACATTTTCTGGAAAACTATTGTTGATTTTTCCGGGGCATTTTTGAAAATACCTTTTTAAATATTAATTTTTGGTATATTAGGTATATTTTTGAGAATACCTAAATATTAAGGGATAATTAGTTGGATCAAACCTCAAAATTACAAAAAATGCGGTAGTAAACAACAGAAATTCAAAAACAGTAGCATCAGCTTGGATATTAAAAATATAAATTTCTAGACCAACTCGAAATTGTGCAGCATGTGGTCGAAGCTGTGTGCAATGAAGTAGACTGCCTGGTAGTTGTAGTCATCATAGGGTTGCACAGACACCGCCTCGGTTTCAAAGGGCTTGTGTTCCGGCTCACTTGACAGTGCATGCTGAAACAGACTTCTAGTTTGTTCGATTTAAAACGAGTATATAAGGGAAGCTAAATTCGCGATAACCTCAGACAAAAAAATTTAAAAATTTTGGATTGAGAGTGCTTGAAACCAAGTTTTTTTTATAGGGAATTCGCTTAAAACGCCTTCTTAATAGTATTTTTAACTACCTCTAGCTCTCCGTAGGATGAGAGAAGTCCAGCTCCGTATGCTTTCACTTTTCCATCCTCCATCACGAGCCCAAACTCCACTGTGAACCAATACAACTGCAAAAAAATATGTGATATAATAAGTATTTACTGAACCAAACAATAGTATTTTGTTCCGACCATTTGAAAAAAGGGGAGGAACTTTGTATTCGAGTGATTAAGTTTTTTCTTTTTGTTTTGCACGCAAAATTAGGTACCACAAATAATCATCGGACTGGGTTGAGTGATATATCCTATTAAAATCCTTTCAATCAGGATTCGAGCCACATTAAAAATTTTCAAAATTATTTTAACAGTGTCGAGAAAAACTGGTTCGAAACTTTTGATTTTTGCTCTAATTTTGAACAAATATGGTGTGAGCGTGTAGGCTTACAAAAGCTTATTCAAGCTTACTTTAAACCTCGAAAACTTATTTTTACTCGAGCAACTTAGTTTTTGTGAATCAAAAACTTGAAACCTCAATAAATTTTTCTAGTCAATTTTCTTCAAAAACTGTCTTCCGAATGGCCTTTTTACTAAGCCTAATTTTTTTTTAGCTTAGATCTTTTTCTCACGTCATGCGGAAAAAACGACACTAATTTGAAAAAAGTCATCCATCATATATTGGTTATTGCTATAACTTTGAAGCAGCCTTAACAGCTTGGCTGTGATGATGTTATTTAAATGTATCACGGTGGCCAATTTGACTACGAATTCGTCCGATGCTCCCAGGGATGCTAGTCCTATCTTCTGGGAGAAGTCAGCCAGTCGGGGGTCCATGAACATCACCACGTGGCCCAATACTTCGTGAATCAGGTCCCTAAAACATAAATAGGATCTTCAGTTAAATTGAATGCAGGAACTAAATACGACGATGAAAAATGCAAGTATCTTGACGTCATGTTGAGCCAAAGATATACATGAACAATCAAGTAGATTGCAAAAGCAGCTGAAAACTAGTGTGATATCATCTGATTCGAAATAATAACTTGTTGATCGTTTTCACATTATTACGAATTCACATTATTACGACTTCCGTCCCGGGTCGAGATCGTTGTTTTATTTTCAGACCGTCTGGACGAGAATTTAGCATGTTCAGACCGTTGAGACCAGAATGTGGTATGTTCAGACCGTGTGGACCGAAAAATCTGGATTCAGACCATGTGGACCGAATGAATCTGGTGTCAGACCATGTGGACCGACAGAACTCATATTCAGACGTGGGGACCAAAAAAACCTGGATTCAGATCGCGTGGACCAAAGTAGTCCGGATTCAGAACGTAAGAACAGGAAAACTATGGTTTGCGGTTTCGAACCTTGTGAACCGAAAAATTTCGGCAAAAAACCGTTTGGACCATTTAACCCAGTGTAACTTCGAGTTTAATCCAGTTTTATAACAAGTATGAAAAAAACGAGATTGTAAATCAATATCACCGCACATTCAATTTGAGATGCAGTCGTTTGTCAATGAATCTTGCTGACCTTGACTGAGTTTCATTATGTCATATAATAACAAAAACAAATCTAGCTTCTCTGGCTACTGCCATTGCAGTACCGCTGTCCCCTTTCGGTGGGAAAAAAATTGTTTCTTTGTTACAAATTGTTACAAAGTTGTTACAAATTTGTGTATGATATACATAATATTGTTTTCAACTCAGTTTTACCTGGTCAGAAAGTGTTTCATTTAACATTACTCTTCAACACTGGCTTTTCATTTTCAATCTTTCTTTTTCTTTGACTCGGAATTCATTTCCAGTCCAGTGACCCAGTCTGGACTCCAGATTTTGTCTAATGCTCACGATTTTTCTCCGTATATCCGTTTAAACAGACAGCTTACAAGTTGGTGCAATCGGTGTTCTGCTGTATCCTTCAGTTAGTTGCGTTTTGCTAAAATTCTTCGATATGCTTGCAATGATACCCATTGTAACTCGTCAGAAATTTCGTCGGTTTCGTCAGATTGCTCCTGTACTACCCTCGCCGAGTGTTTAATCGGCTATTCGTATTCTACCGAAGTTTATGCTTTTCGGGTTGCATGCTTCTCAATTTTCTTTTGATATTTCTATAACCTTAATGTTTCATCTGATTGATTCCGTCGTTTTACTGCTTCTGCAGTGGTTGGTCAATCTGGTGACGTTTCTGCTAATTCGTCCAATGACAGTGGTTGTAGACTAGTTTCTCAACAACTTCGCTCGACTTTCTTCTCCATATCTCTTTGTAGGACTTGTTACGTCATTTCTAATGTGTCATTTTGTGTTGTTTTGTCCTCTTCAAACTCTTCGTTCTTCTTCTGATGTCAAATTTTTTCTTTCGTTTTATTCGTTGCTCTTTGGCTTTGATGTGGTCTGCGCACTCATCTTCAATGCTGTGCTCGGTTTTGCCTCAATGCGGTTGCGTTTTGTAGCCGTAGCTTTGTTTTGTTTAGTTTCCTGCACTCTTAGTTTCTTTTTCTGTACCGAAGATATGATTGTTACTTCCTCCTTAGTTTTTGGTCTGGGGTTTGTTTCTCCCTTACTCGGCCTTGCCCTCATTTCTCACAGATTGATTCCGCCTTCTGCATCTCTATCGTTCAAAGTTTGTACTACTGTGCTTTCCTGGAAATTTTTTATGACTGCATTTTTTGAAAAAACTTCGTTGATCTCGTCACTTGATTCTGAATCCGATGAAGTTGTTTCCATTGGCGTGTCCCTTCTTAATATTATATTTGCTTGTTGCGTTGGTGCACTCTTCATAGCCTCCGGCTTGTTTTTTTCTCTTGTTCTTCTAAATTTACCTCTCGCAATCGCCAGGCTTGATTTCCGGTACACCGTTCCCATTGCTGTGGTGACTGTTGACGCTGTTTTTTGTTGTACGGGACGAAATGCTTTTGTAAGCGTAAATGGTTTTTCGAATTGACGGTTTGGATTCTTCCTGCCTACCACTGATTTTCGATCTAGTTTGTCTACTTTGCCCTTCTTCAAACGTATTTTCTCCTTCAATTCCACAATTTCATACTTTTCCGAGAAGTCAAGTACCATTCAGTTCCGGGTTTGCATTCATTTTTGCATCCATACTTTGTTTTACGTCGTTTATAATCGTGCTTTTTTGGATCTTCGTCCATGCTGCATTGGCCTCCGAGAAATTTGCAATGTGTTTTGTCGCTCCTGGTTTTTCCTGTCTGTTGTTTGCTGTTTACGTCTCGGCTGATTTGTCTTGTTCTCACAATCTTGACGTTCTCTTTGCCCTGGTCGATCCCCATCTCTTCAACTGCAAAAATCGTCGATCTGACTTTTTCAATTGCTCTTTTGCTAAAATTCGACATGGTCAAAAACTGACCTCTTCCAATATCAAACTCTTGCTAGTCTGCTTCACTGGAGTTTTATTGATCTTTTTCTGTTTGCTCCATCCTTAATCCCGAGTTATCAAAACTGAGCCCTTTTTAATTGATTTTGATTTTTCGTCCAAAAGCATTATCCCTAGTCTTATTTTGATTAATTGTATCGCGCGCTCGACCAGACCACATCCTTATAGTCTCCAATACGACAAATTAACTGTTGAAAAATGTTTTTCGAGCAAAAAGTTTTCATGCTCTTTAGTTTGAACCCTGAAAACTGCTCTGTTTTTTTTCTGATTCTGCTATACTATGTGTGTCCATATATGTTTGAAAATTTTTTTCGATGTTTTACTGCCTGTGGATTTTATTACTTGAACTGACGGGATTTTCAAAAACCGATATATTTGAACAGGTATCTTTTTTTTTCGCCACCAACAGGTATCTTTTTTTCTAGAGCTTGCTCTTGTTTTTTTAGAGCCTGCATAACCTAGTTGTCATCTTTGTCCTGGCTGCGTGAGCCAAAAATTTGTTTTGAAGCATATTTAGAGATCAGGTATTTCAGGTTTTGACCATGTCTAGTGCATTCCTGTTCTTCATCCCTCATATTCACGGAAACGCGGAAGACAGTTTCTACGGCCCGTTTATTTATATGTTCTTCATCATTTTTTGTTCCGGTCCCTGATTATTTGGATTTGTTTTTTTTTTGGTTTTTGAACAGTCCGTTGCTGTAGCAGTGTACTTTATCACGCCAACTTAAAATTGAATAAGCGTGATCAAAACCGTTTGCGTTCCGGCTGAGTGGAGTTAGTTTACTGCGTCGGCTAAATTTTTCAGCCGAGTGCTTCATGAAACTTTTTTTATCGGTGGTACATCAAATTTCTCATCACAGTATGTTGTTTTCCAATGGGTTCCTCGGTGGTTCCCTTGAGATAAAATCTTTGATCACCTTATCCCTAACGAATAAATGAAAAACCTTGAACTGAAATGGAATTAACCTCTTTGCCCATCTAGTTAGTCTAGATTTGTGAGTTGTACTTGCTCGACTTGCAATTAGGAATATTAGTAGCGCTTGGTGGTCTGTAGCTACTATATTTGCAACCCACAAAATGTGCTTAAAACAATCCGTTTTCCCTTCTTCTGCAAGCAGTTCTAACTCATTCATATAATAGTTTTTTCCTGCTCGTTAAAACAGCTTGCTGCAATTTATATAGAGACCCAGTTGAATTCTTTCTGTTCTAACGTGGCGCTTAATCCTCTGAGGCTAGCGCCGCAATTTTTAACCTTGCTTCTTGGTTTGGATTGTACTGAACAATTTTCAATATAATCGCCACCAACTTTTGAATTTGTCAAATATTTGTCTATGTATAGACGTCCAGTTAAACTTTTTTGTGGGTTCGCTCACTGTATTATTCGCTTTTTTCATCGTCTTAACCATTCTGTCAACGTCGCTGTGTTAGATTTAAGTTTCACAGACTAATTTATTTTTTGATGCCCATTTTCTGTCAAATAAATTTTTCAATTTTTTCGAATTTGTTGTTTCTAATCAAACACTTCATCTCACTGTAACATGTCAGTTTGCGGCTTTGATTTGGGAGGGGATTTTCGAAATTTTGATTTTCCTTAAGTTCCTTGAAGATCTAACTCCAGAAAAATCTCGTTTTTTTTTCTGTAAGTAATAGAAAAACTTCTGGTATTATCCATCCTGCTGATGTCATCTTAGCTTTTGAAGCCCCCATTTTATTTGTGGGTTTTTTGATATAGTCAACAAGTTACGAATTTGTTTTAGCTTGTTCTCTGCTAAAAACTCCTCTATAAAAGTTGATGTTAATATCTGTTTAGACGACCTCCATGTTTTGAAGAAAAAATTATGTCGAGTTTATGTCGATGTTCCAGTTTATGCCGACCTTCATATGCATTTTGTGGTTATCCATCATAGGCTTTTTCTAGTCTCATTTTCAAAATCTGAGTCTGTGCTGTAGATTTCTGCATGTTCGTACTGTTTAATATATAACCCTCAACTTCCGATTCTTCGTCCATTTCTTTAATTACCATTGTTTCGATCTGTTTCGAGTTTTCTAATCACTCCTTAACTATCACATTCAGCTGTTGGCACCTGCACATAACTCGCAAATTAGTTTTATACTGTTTTTGCTTTCTTTGCCCATTTTCAAACAGTTTTTCAGATCTTTCGTCCCAAATATTCTCCTAAATCTCGTGCATGTTTTCTTTTCTTGTTTCTATCTCAATAGGCTGGCTTTTACCCTGGTTGAAATTTTTGTACGACGTCTTTTGTCTTCTAAGGTTTTGTTTTTTGAAATTCAAAATTGGCTCTGCGTTGATTTTCATTTGAGTAGTTTTGCTCGCCAATGCTTGACTGTGGTTCTGGTACACTTGCGTTATCTGTTTGTTATGTTTAATTTTTTGTGCTTTTCTTAGCACTTTTTCACGGGTAAGTGTCTCAAATGTTAATCTCTCTCGCAAAACATTGTCTCTCGTTTTTGAATTAAAAAAATATTTTTGTAGTTCTTTTTCCATTGCTCGTAGTCTGATCGTGCTGCTTGGGCAGTCAATACTGCATGAAATGTCTCAAATTGCTCATTTTGATCAAGTGCGCGTGAACAACTTGTATTGTTCATTTATCAAACCCTTCAACTTTGTCGAACGTTGTCGTTATCACGTAGTCATGTCATATAAATCTCTAAACGTTTGTTGTTGTTGTTGTTTTTTATGTGAGAAATTGTTTGTAGCAGTCTAATTTTTTCTTCAAATCCCGAAGATAAGAACAATCTGGAACCTGATCTAAACTACATTTTATGATTGGATAATTTAGATATTTTACCAATGTAAAGTATTTAATATTAACCAATCATGATCCATCTAACTAACAACCCACTTATTTGTAAGTGCTGAGGTTACTTGTAATTTCAGCACCAGAGAGATTTGAATTTAACTTAGAAATTAGTTGGACTCTCCCGAGCACTTCAGCAACCGCAATAAACCAGTATACCCTAGATCTATTGAGCCTAGCAGAGACTAGTTAAACAACCTGAGACTAGATAGTATAAGAGTAAGATTAGGATCGGTATTAGACTAAGAAGTTGCACGAATCTATCCGGCCGAAAATAAGATAGCGTGACGAGCAGACGGTGTACCCTATCCGAAATTACTCTATGAGTTAACCAACTCGGTCCTAACTCATCTGGTGCGACCATAAGTCTCGAACAAGACCTTAATAGCTTAGAATTAACCAAAATAGATTAGAAATTAGACAAAAACATTTACAAAATGTTATACGACAATAATTTAATCGAAATGTCTCTACGACTCAATAGATCAGAGCCAATATTCCGAACCATAACAGAACTACCCGGAATTGGAAGAAGACCTCGAACCAGAGACGACATACGACAAAGTAGAAACTTGCCATATAGCTATATGATAGTTAGGCAAAAACCAGAACAAACTTTTATATTTAGAATACTACTGGCAATGAATTTAGATTTTCATTTGCAAACATAAAATCTTGAAGTTAATCTTCAAAATCATTTCAGGCGCTAAACAAAATTATTAATATACAATAACGATTGATAAAAAGATCTAAGATCGTTTTCCTAAAATTCTGCAGTAATATACAAAACATGTTTGAAAAATATTTATTGAAAAATAAAAAAAAAAAATTAGTAGCATGACAATAAATGGTTAATAATCATAAATCATCCTGTTGTTCCAGCTCCATCACCTAAAACATAACAGCAATCATAAACCCACTAACATCATCAAAACACTAAATCTTTCCTTTACACACATTTAAAATTTTATTAAAACTTAAATTCACTTAATTTTAAAACCAGATCATCAAGGCTTATCCTTGGATCTTAAATCATTTTCTACTTAATTAAATTTCAAATTTGATCATCAAGGCTTATCCTTGGATCAAACAGAACAACTTTGTTCTCCCCCACCCACTTAATTAGTGTCTAACGACCTCAAACGTCGATTCACTACCCAACCCTTTCTAAAGACCTAAGACTAATAGAAATTTTTAAACAAAACTAATCATTCAAATTAGGATAAACAGTGAAGAACTTCGGTTATTCATCCTTCACTTGACCCCCCCTCTTACCAGACCCAGGATAAATCTTAGACTTAGTAAGTTTAAAATAGTATCTAACGAACTACTCGCGTTCTAATTATACCTGAACCTTGTGGATCGATTTACTATTCTCCAACCCTTGAACACAATCACTACCCCTAAGTAAGATTAAGTAAGTTAACACCTTAACTTATACTAGCCACGAGAAAGTAAAAAATCATTCTTCGGAATCGATATACTTTTCTCTCCAACCCTGAACAAACAGACCCAGGTTAAGCTAACCAAAAAATCGTAAGAACTAACAGTTTAAGAAAATAGAAACCATTTAACAACCTTTTGCATCCGTCATTCTAAACCTTATGTCATTTAAAAACCTAGGAAATAAACAAACAATCGTTTTACACAATTGTGAAATAGATAACAAAAAATACGACCTTGTAATCACACCTCATACACAAACAGTTGGATACATTCGAACAAAACGACAAACACTAAAAAGAAAAATAATAACGAAACAAAGACAAATAACACGAAAAAGATTTTCAAAAAATCGAAACGCATTTTCAGAATCAGAAACCAATAGTTTAGACGAACTTTACAAACTAAAAGAATCAATAGATAAAAATTACCCACTTCACGATCAATTATATTTTTCTGACTCAGAAACAACTTCAAATTCATCAAAAAGAGGAAAAAGAAGAATAAAAAAGCAGTATAAACACAAACCAGTACATTTATACAATTGGAATCAACCAATTAGACACATTGATAATTACATATTAACAGTCATCGAACGAAAAAATGAGCTCAACGCACACCCCAGGTGAAGAAAGTCCAGATGATGATGAAATCTTTCCTTTTATAGTAGACGCAGATACTGATAGAGGACAACACATATTTTGTCAAAATTTACTCGTAAATTTATTTGAACCCGGAATTAGTCCATGTAAAACAGAGTTCCCAGATGTAAAAATCAAAAGACAAATCATAGACCACTACTTAAAAGATATATGCAACATAACACAACAGTATGGAATCTACTCCATAGAATTCACCTCACCAAACCATAATAATAGAAAATATACAATTCAAACAGACGATCTTGATTTAGAATTTTCAAAAGTTTTTTCAGAATATATAAAAAGCATCCAATATCATAACTCACAAAGAGCAAACTCCATATTCACCAATGAAGTTTTCGCAATAATATATAGTTATATTTCGATATTAGAAAACGAAATCCCAATAACAAATGCCTCACCGACAGAAACATCTAAACATTTAAGAGTACGACATGAAATCACACTACTCTCTAGTTATTTAAACATCATTAAAGAAAATTTCACGAAAGACGACGTTTCACAACATACAAAACACGATCTACAAAAAATTTTGGCATGGTTCATAATAGATTATTTCACACACAATATTGATTTAATTGCACAAGCAAGAAAAAATTTTAGACCCCAAAACTCGAACGATGATACCGCTATCACAGAACAATCAGATTATGTTTGGGACCCCGAATGGTCTCATCCCGCATTTATAAGCTTCCCACAATCAATCTCAAGTCAAGCAATAAGTACGATATCTTACATAAGAGATTATGTAAAAGTAATACCATTAACCATTGATGCAACACCATTAAACTATAATACATTTTTGCCCGATACACAAAATAATAGTTTAAACTCTACAGTTATACACAATGAAAACCTCAATGGAACTAGGAATCTTACTCAACAAGATATCCAGACACCATCACACTTCATAAATGAAGAAATTGTACACACAACAACTACACAACAAAGTATTTCACCAATACGCCCAAATTTAACAACACCAAGAAATACAAATCCTTCACAAACACAGGTAACCTTACAATCAACCGTTAAACCTTCGGTTGCCCCTAAATATTCACATATGGATTACCAAACATACAGACCCATGACAATACCATCAAAAACACGCAAAACATTCACTAGAAACAACTTTGCAGACCATAATTATAATTATACACATCCATCAAAAACATATAACCAACCACAAAGAAATTTTAACCAATATACAAGATCTCGAAATTGGGATAACCCAATGACCCAACCTAATTCAATAAATTTCCAAACAAATCCTCCACAGGATCACAGTGAAAATTACCCATTTTTTCAACAAAATAAAAATAAAAAACAGACATCTTATCAAATGGATTATTTATCCTCAGATGATGATTTCTTACAACCAGATATATTTGCACCAAATACTCAAGAATATCGTAGACAAGGAATACAGAAAACACGTACAAATCATAGAAATTTTTCTCCACAACCAATAGATGCACAACATCAACAACCAATTCAACAACAAAATCTAATTAATACACAATCTTTTCAACCAATTCAACAACAAAATCCAATGACTGCACACTCGTATCAAGCATCACAAATGCAAAATGAAATACCACTCCCATATTATCTCCAACAACATGAAATAACAAGAAACCAACTTTCAAATTTTTCTCAAATGCCAAATGCAGCAGAATCATTACAAATGACAATGAATCCATACCTTATGGGTGGATCATCAATAACATCAAACAAACCTTTAATGGTTTTCACAGGAACAGACCCTGAATACTCTGTAGAAGATTATTTAAATGCAGTAACAGCAAACCTGATTTTAAATATTGGACCTGAACCAATTAATACGCCACTACATCAAAATTGGATACATCGACGCACAGCGTTAATACAAACAACCTTAGATGGCGCAGCCCAAAAATGGTTTTCAGTACTACCTCTAGAAATAAAATCAAACTGGAAAAGGTTTAAACAGGAATTTTCAAAAATGTTTGACTCCGAAAGAAACAAACAACAACAAAGAGTTTTATGTAATGAAATTCGCAGATTACCAAACGAAACCATCAAGCAAATAGCAGTACGAATCGAAACACTAGTTCGAAAAGCATATTCATTAAATACACATGACTATAAAAACACAAAGATGACAGAAATCTTAATGATGACCTTAACACCACAATTAAGGAAAATAGCAATAAAAAAGAGAGCATCCCATCCTTCTTCAATTCGAGAACCCGATTTAGATTTTCGAAAACTAGTAGACAAATTAGAACAAGCAGAAATCACGATGAAACTAGAAGAAACGGAAAATCTGAAACTACAATACGTTAACAGAATTGAAACGACTCCCACTAATATTAATAATATACAGGAATCAGAGACAGACCTCGTTGAAAAAATCACTGAAATACTCAATATTTATGAAAAGAACCCAAACTTCAAAGGCAAACCATCTTTCAAAAAATGGTGTAATTATTGCCGACGATACGGACATAGTATTTCCGAATGTAGACAAAAACAGCAAGACAATCAAAATAAACCTGAAAAATATAAAGAACCAAATAAATCATTCTATCAATACATGAAAAAAGATCAAAATCTACCGAACAAAACAGTCCACAGCAACAACAGTTCAGGAAAACCACTCCCGAACAATACAAATTATACAAGAAATCAATCACCATATAACTCAAGTTATAGAGGAAGATCACCAGAACGAAGAAACACGAACAATTCATCACAAAATCACTACAATAGACCAAATAGTCGAAATAACTACTCCAGATCAAATTCAAATACACAACGATTTGTTTCTAGATCTAATTCCCAATCAAGAAATAACTACTATCCAAACAACCAATCACGAAATTCATCATACAATAGGAATAGAAACTACTCCTATAATCGAAATAGAAGTTATTCAAACAACCGAAACCAGAATTACCCGAACAGTCAATCAAGGAATAACTCATATAATAGATCGAACTATAACAGACCAAACAATAATTACCAAAACAGATCGCGAAATAATTCACAAAATCGACACTCAAGTTATAATAATCGTTATAGAAATTATTCCCAATCACCACACCGGAATAATAATAACTATAATAATTCTAATAATCGCCACAGAAGTAGTACACCTAAACATCAAAGACAAATCAATCAAGTACAGTCTAACCCAGAAACAACATCAGACCCTCCAGGTATTGATGACACAGTAACTGATACGTTAAAACTCAATCAAATAAACTGTACATCATCAGATTCAGAAAGTGATACTGAAAACACTCTTTCTATCAATATGATAAAAGTCGAAAATGACTATGAATCTGTCATATATGAACAACCCTTTTCATCACACATATATGAAAATCAATCAGAATTTCTTCAAAATTATTACACTACACCCATAAATTCCACACCAACGACGCAAGAAACAAATGAGATTAACACTACAGATCAAACCAATAAAAATACCAAAACAAAATGCTTGAATACAAACCATATTTATCAAAATATACAAAAAGAACAACCCAAAGAAAAAATTTGGACAATACCATTTCTCTTAGAAAGCCCAAGAAATAAAGAATTTCAACCACCAGACCTTGAAATAGATTTTTTAATTGATTCAGGAGCAGAATCAAACATAATAAACATCCCCACATGGAATGAAATAAAAACCTTACACCCAAAGCTAACACCTCTTGAAACCTCCAGCAAACTAGCAACAGCACAAGGATCAACATTGATAAACTACGGAAAAATCCAATTATTTCTCCTCCCCACCAGAACAATGGAACAAAGCAAAATTTTAAATAAGCCATTTAAACAAATATTCCATATCACTGACATTAAATATAATATCATTGGAATACCATTTATTTCGAAGTATATACCAACAATTAACATACTAAATAGTAAAATATTAATCAAAGATAAATATACAAAAACAAAAGAAACATCCTTAACATTTTTTCAAAGATTAAATAAACAACCACCATTCTTTTCAAAATTCTACCCGATATTTAACCAACAAAGAAAACACTTGAAACCACTATCAGGAAATATCTATAATTTTTCAATCAAACAAGTTCACCAATATGATAAAGAACAAAACAAACAAAAATTTTATATGTCAGAATTTGAATTCAAACCTATTCACAAATTTTTCAAAATCACAATATCATCCATAAAATATTTGAAAAATTCGAATTCAGATATCATTTCCTTACATGTCTATAACAACACACCTTACCAAGTAACATTACCTTTAGGACTTTTAGGATATTGTGAAACCAACGCTACAATATCACCAATACACGAAAAAGCCTATCGCGTAAATAATATACTCCAATTACTAGATATTTGCCAATCTACAATTCTTAATGAAGAATTATCTATAAATAATATAATAAGTAACGAAAACAGAAATACGGATTATTTCACAAAAACTCCATATTTCAAACCTACATTCAACATAAGTAACTACACAGAGGACCAACAAAAATTTTTAACAATGTTTAATTTCCAACATTCACAAATAACACAAGACGAATTCGAAAAATTAGCCAAACAGCTAATTAAATATTCATCAGTCTATGCAACATCAAAATTCGATGTTGGGAAAATCAGTTCATCACTACATCTCCCGTTAAAACCAGACGCAGTTTTCAAAAAACAGAGAGCAAGTAAAGTACCAATTCACTTACATGATAAAGTGAACAGATTACTCGACATTTTAGAACAATACAACATTATATCACCAGTAAACAAAGAAGAACAACCAAAAGGCAACACATTTATCAACCCTGTTATCATACTAGCTAAAGGAGAATCATTGAAAATCGTTCTCGATGCTAGATACCTCAATTCACTTATAGATGAATCAAAATGTAATTGGCCCATTGAACCAATACAAGTTATTTTAACAAAAATAAACGGCAAATACTTTACAACCGCCGATATGAATAGTGCATACAATCAAATGCCACTAGATGAACAATCACGACGTTTAACACAATTTGTTATCGGAAACCAACAATATGAATTCAACCGCTTATTCTATGGAATATCCATAGGACCAGCAGCATTTTCAGCTTTTATGAGCAAAATTTTTAGACCACTAATACTCAAGAAAAACGCAATCACCTATTTAGACGATGTTTTTATGCAATCACAAACAAAAGACGAGATGTTCAATGTTTTAGAAAAATATCACCAAATACTTCAGAACGAAAATCTGAAGGCCGCCCCCGATAAATCACACTTCTTTTTGACAAGAGTTAAATTCTTAGGACATAATATAGAAAGAAAAACAATCACTCCATTGAAATCACGCATTGACGCTATTCAAAAACTTCAACCACCAACAAATAAAAAGAAAATCCAAGAATTTCTTGGAATGTTAAACTTTTTAAGTAAATATGTTTATAAAATGCAATTATATCTACGACCATTTTATAACATCCTTAGACAACAAAATAACTTTGAATGGAACATAGAACATCAAACACGATTTGAAGAAATAAAGAAACTTTTAACTGAACAAATTTCAAACACAATTCCAGATTCAAATCAACCATTTTATGCAATGTGCGATGCTTCGAACTTTGGCATCGGTGCAGCACTATTACAATCACATAATGGTACAAATAAAATGAACCTCATATCAGCAAATTCTCGATTATTCACTCAAGCAGAGCTACGACTCTCAACTCTAATGAGAGAATGTACAGCCATAATATATACACTGACAGAATATGAATTTCTGATACTTGGATCAAAACATCCAACAGTTCTATTCACAGACCATAAACCAATCATCTTTCTCTTTACACAAAAATCTAACCCAAACCACCGAGTTTACAGATTTCAACTAATTCTAATGAAATTTCCAAACTTACATATAGTTTGGACTGCAGGAAAAAATCTTGCATTACCGGACACCTTAAGTCGAAATACACCACCTGAATTACTTACACGAAAAACAACAGTTGAAATACCCAAAAACATAAAATTCTACCTTGCAGAAAACGAAACATCACCCCGATTGGAATGTAAATATGCAGTAAAAACTGATATTGAACAATCACAAATAAATAATTTACAACATTTCCCACTTTATTTAGATTGTCAAAATAATCATTATGAAGTTGATTTACTTGGAACATCAACTTTCAAACCAATCCCATATTCTCAATGGATAAAAAATAACACCCAACAAAAACGAACAAAACAACACCTGCCTAAGAAAGACCATTTTCCACTAATTGAAAAAGAAGATTTAACTGATAAAATAAATTTATCAGGACCACAAACAAATGATTCAAAATACACAATAAATCAAGTTTTTGACCTTCACGACCCACTTGATACAATACCCTTATCTAAATTAGAAATCGAAAACATTTTTCTCCCCCCAACAGAAATAATTACAATTTCAACACTGAAACAATATCAAAACCTTGACCCAGTAATTCGACAACTGAAATCATGGCACAAATATAAAACTAAACCTACCAAAGCAGATTCAACCATTCTAGGAAACAAAACACTCCTCCGATACTTTCGCAAATTTAACAACACAACAATTAACGAAAATACAGACCTTTTAGAGTATAACCTGAATGAATCTACAGTTCCATGTCTCCCTTTAAGTATGATTCTTATAGCTTTTAATATTTCACATACACAAAATATTAAAGGACACTCTGGATCAGAGAAAACATATTCAAATTTTATACAAAACTTTTATTTCCCAAATGCACCAATTTGGATAAAAGTACTATGCAATGACTGTATAGTATGTCAACTAAATAAACCTTACCCAAATCAAAAACAAATAGCACAAAAACAAGATTTTAAAGGACAAAGTTTGTACTTTAATCATCGTATCTCATTTGATACTAAAGGACCAATTTCACCCTCATCAGAAGGAAACTCCTACATTATGGTAATTGTTGACGCATTTACACATTATGTAGCACTTAACCCAGTACCACATTGTAACGCTTATTACGCTTACACAACACTCTATGAACACTGGATAGCAAAATTCGGACTACCAGAAATTTTAGTTACAGACAACGGTACAGAATTCATAAATAATGAAATTATCACACTATGTCATTTATATAACATTAAACACAAACCACGTACATCTCATGCACCTTGGACAAACGGCTTAGTCGAAGGTATGAACCGTTCATTACAAGAATATCTTAGATGTATCATCAACGGAAATGATACAAAATATACCGAATGGTCAGCAGATGTAAAATTATTTCCCTTAGCGTATAATTCACAAATTACGACAACTTTAGGAATGTCACCATACGAAATGGTTTTTAACCAAAAGCCACGCAAACCAATAATGTTTACAGCGAATTCTCATAAAAACGCACAAGGTTATTGTCAACCAAATAAAGACTCAATTTGTTATAACCTACCTTTACATACACACGATGAAGATCATTTTCATCACCCACAAATTCTTAAACTAGCCTCCGGTACACACACCGAATGGATTATAAATAGAGATAAAAAACACAATGAAATTTATCAAAAAATAACAAAAAAGTTATTACAAAGACAAAACATTAATGAACAAATCAATTCACGTTTTACACCAGCCTCCGAATTAAAAATTGGAACATTTGTTTTAATACCTAATTTTAATACACAAAAAGGAATTTCTAAAAAATTACAACCCCTTCGAAAAGGACCATACCAAATAATTGCAAAACCCACTGATGTCACATATAAAATTACCGACTCAAACAAAAAAGAAATAGTTCAACATCGAAACAACCTATTACCTTATTACCCAAAAGAATACGCACTCCGCGAATTAACTCAATTATATTCTTTCACAGGATTAAAAATCATTCAAAATGAACCACATCTGAAAAACACAGAACAAAATGATAACCCCACCGAAAATCAAAACACAAAACCAATCGCCACCAAAATCAATACACAAAACCATAAAGAATCACCAAAACAAAGAAAAAATAGAAAAATGACCGAACAAATAATACCCCAAGAACAAATCGACAAATCAGAAAATAGAAAAACAACAAGACTCCGAAATCAACCACGTAAAAACTATAAAATATTCATCCCCCAATCTAAAATTTTAAAGAAAGTGGAATTTCAAAAGTAATTTCAACATTATACTTCACTATCTTGAAACCTTCGAAACATTTTTCATTTACATTTTTCAAAATAACATGCTGACAAGTACGTAATAATTCTAGTTCAAAATAGACCAATAGGATTCATCCAATCCGTCACTTTCTCTAACTCAAACTAAGACCAATTAGACGAATCATATAGAACTCCAGGCACATCTATAACTATAACTTTACGACCTCCAGGTCAAAAATAAGCAAACCACTCCAACTTGACAACTAAAATAAATATCACCATAATACCGTACCCCTCCCTTATCTAATAACCCAAAGATCAACAATATTTCCCCAACTCAGACCACGAATACCCCCAAAGCAAATTTGTTAACTTAGCCTAAAGTAACAAAATGAACATTTTAATTAGCCTAAAGTATAAAAATCTCACCATACCCCGGATCATTTGACAAACAAAAATAAAGAAAAAGACGACCTCCCAGTCACCATGAAAATTGCCCCCAACAATTTTTTACAAAACTCAACCCACTTGTCAAAAAACTAATAAATAATCCGACCACACTAGAAAATCGCCTCAAACAGCAAAAAATATTCGACCAAGAGATCATTTCTTAAATGCTCTTCTCTCAATCAGTTACTCAAATACTCATAAATCTTAAACATTTTTTTACAATACTTGAAACCTTTATAATATTTCTTTTTGATATACTTGAATCTTTTCTAATAATCCTAATCATTTTTTGTAACATTTTTTTAATTTTCTACACTATACTCGAACTATTCCTCCAACTTTCCAAAACCCTTGATTACATCCACAGGTACGAGTCATATAACTTGTCTAAATGATACGAACAATTTTCAGTAGAACCGATATTTTTTTATTGTTTGTAATTTTCATAACATTTTTATCATCCCTCATTTTGACAATATGTAAATGTATAAAGAAAGCAATCTTCACATTTGCCCTAGCAACAATCCTTCTAATTCTTTTTTTGGAAGAATACTATAATAAACATAAACCTTCCCACTAAAGTAACAATTCAAAAATCCATCAAAAATTGCTACCCAACAGTCACAGAATCAGTCTTCACCGACATCATCCCAAGATAACCAAACACCACCTTCAACTACTCAAAATCCTCAAACATCTACACGAATTTCTTTTCAAGACAATCCATACACTTTTGAAGAACGACATGCTCGTTTATCAGAACCACTAGAACCAGTTCAACGACAAGCACCTTTAAGCGAACCAACATATAACCTATACCCAACACTACCACAAGAACTAAGTAGAATAAGAAATCCTAGTCAAAACCAAAATACAGTCGAAATAAATAGACAAATTATACATCCTCGACGAAACAGAAATTTTCAAACTCCACGAGTTCATTTTGATATACCTCAATCCCCATCACAAAACACTCCAGAAAACCCCATTGGTATATTACCAGAAACCCCTACGCTTCTTTCACAACGTAGCACCTCAAGCCTACCATCAGATTACTTAGGTTCAACACCAACATCTGAGCAAATACGTGAAAATCCTTTCAACCCCACAAACCAAACATCACGATTTCCATATTGGACTACACATTCATTTACACAAGGTGAACCAAATTTAGTCAATGACCCCATAGATATTTCTACGGATACAACAACATCCTCATCACTACCAGAAACATTATCACTACCATCAACACCATCAATAAGCCAGATTTCACCACCACCTTTTAACTTAAATTTTCCAAATAATCTCGACGCCAGATATCGAGAACAATCAACAACAAATATTCCTTTAAGACTAGATTGGAATACATTTACAGCACCTCCACCATTATTTGGACAACATCAGGAAAGTAACCGCCTTCATAACTGGGCACTTAATAGATTACAATATCGCCAAGATATTCACAACGATATCCGTGATCACAATATTCAAATACTCCAACAAAACAGTTTACAATTAAAGTTTGAAATCACAGTTAAGTTAAACAATATTACCCAACATCCCTACCCATTAAATCCACCTAACATAACAGCTCAATCACTACCACCACCGTTTATAACTACTGAAGTAATATACAAATACGACAGATATACCAAAAACACAATTGGCTACATTACATTTTATAATCCATACTCAGGATTATCATACACATGTATATTCTAAAATTATTAATTTTTCTCCAACTCCTTTTTCTAGTAATCTCAAATCAAAACATTAACCCTTCCCCTCGTACAGGACCACAAGATTTATTAGTAACACATTACGATTGTGAAGAAAATGAACAAAAAACACTACATAAATATGCAATAAATCAAGTATCACAATGTGAAACAGAACCACAAGCTATAGAAACCACAGATGTAATAGCAACACTCTATTCAAAAGCCCGAGCAACAACAGTTACAGGTTATAAATTCACAGCAACATTTTCCGAAAAGAAAGTACATTGTTCACAAGTCTCGAACGGAAACAAAAACCGACTTGACCATGAATCATTCTATCAGAGTAATATAGAACGTCTTTTACATCTCAATCCCGACGATTGTAAAAATGAATTACTTAGACTAAACATCACACAAAATAAAAACTCCGAAAGAAAGTTAGTTAACTTTCAAGATTTTCCAGACTCTGTACATCAATCACAACTTGAAAGACACCAAGGACATATAAAACTAGACGAAAAATACCCGTATAACGGCGCACACGGACGATTAACCTATGACCTACACGATAAACATTGGATACCACACATTGGTATAAATGACCCATCAAACTGCAAAGCAGACACAAAAAATAAAGGATACCAAGAAATAATGTTTTTTGATTGGAAAATACAACTCGAAAAAATACAACTAACACGAGATTTATCAGATAATACAATGATCTATCAAGGAATCCGATTACCTTGTAAAAATGATCAAGGTTATTGCGACCCTACAACGAGAACACAAGCAACAATTGTTTGGTTCCCCGAAGATACATGTACAACATTTCAAGTAGCAAAAATACACGCTCGTATGATAAAATTTCACGAAAAATATTTTATACAATCAATTCCATATGAACAAATCCATCCATCACGAAAACTAAGTTCTAATTTTAGAAACATAGACAATATAGAAAACAAATTGACACGTTTCCAAATATATCAAGAAACAGAACTTGCATGTAAATACAGGAATCCACTTCACAGAACACAATATTCTGAAATATTAGTTGAATACGAAAAAGGATTCGACATGACCACTGGAAAAGTAAAAATCGACCCATATGCCACAGGTCATCCTCTAAACGAAGGAACATCCTATATACCAGTTAATTTTGAAAAAAGCAACGGACAACCTGGTGGACATCTAAAACCCCATGACACCAGAAGCACACGCTTACAAGAATTATCACTAATGAATACTACATATTTCGGTAATATCCACTATGATATTCATTTAGATATGAAACTAGATTATACAATTAGCCGAATTTTTCAAGAAATGTCACTCTCCGAATTAGAAACACTACACCACCTATGCGAATTAGAACGAACACAAATATTACAATCACTTGCACTAGCAGTATTAAAAATACCCTATGCAGGATACTTATTATCTGGAAATAGATCAAATTTTTTAGACTATGAAGGAAACATCTTATGGTTTTATACTTGTACTAAAAAAGTATCACCACTATACGTTTTTGAAGATAAACGATGTTATAAAAGAATCCCTATCTTTTATAAGAATAAAGTACATTTCGTGGATACACTTTCACGAAGAACCTATTTCTGGGATACCGCAGTCCCATGTGGATCAGAAAACAGCCACAATGTAGTACAACTAAACCCTGATGAAAATAAATATTATCTTCTCACTCCATATCCCACATTAATGCAATCACTCAAAAAATTTTCACCAGAAAGCATTCGCGCTATTGCTCGAAACCCAAATATAGACTTACAATCAATAGGAATCTATTCAAAATCAGATATTCAACATCACATTAGAACACAACAATTCCAAGAATTATTAACACAAATGGACACTATACAAAGACAATCAATAGACCAAAATTTACGCAAACTTGCAGAAACCGCAGGATTTGCCGATATCTACACGCAAGACTATAGCGGATATTTTAAAGACATTAAAGATTATATATATCTAAACGGTGAAAAATACCGTCCCCAAGATATATCACCAATTAACATTTTTAGCTTTGTTACACTCAAAAATGAGATCCTCGATTTTCTAGGATGGCCCTACTACATCTTAGAAAAATTGACTATTTTATACGCAATGTTTAACTTTATTGGATTTCTTTTCTCACTTTTAAAAGGAATCTACAACACATGTGCTATACACACACAGGTCAATCGACAAGCAAGTGTAGCACGCATACTCTTTGCAGGATTTTTTGGAATCTTTTCTACATCTATAAACAAAATTCTTTTAGACGCACAAATAAAGGAATATAACACAAAAATAGCAACACGACAAAATACATACGACGAAGAACATAACAATGTAGACATAACGCCAACGGCACCACAATTACCACCCCTACCAAATAACCATCCACTATCCCTAGTCCCACGAAATTTTCGAAACTTAGCCATCACACATAATCCAAATTTTCGACTCACCACATCACAAAGTCCCATTCAACATATAATGACACACCAGTCACAAGATGATAATACTTATGAACAAATTATTGAACAACCCCATACCACCGCTTTTCAGTCTCAAAATAATCATTTTTTTAGCCCACGATGAGCCGCCAACTTGGATCACTACACCGATCAAATTCCCACCCAACCAATCTTACCTCCCCAATCCCAATAATACCACTTTTTGCTTTTCCGCCACCCGATTTTCCATCTAGTAATGTAACATCAGGCATGAATTCCGATACTAATTCACACATCTCAGTTTTATATTCCATCTCACAACTCAATAACCCGAATAATGAAACCCCCGATGAATTTGCCGACTCAGAACCATCCCCATCCAATAATTTTCATAACTCTTCTAATTTTTCTCAACCCCCTTTTCAACCCATATTATCCAATAACCCTGACCCAATCACCCCCACACCCTCTTAAGCTTCCCAAGTTACCCCAACCTACTCCTCATACCATTCTGACCAATCATCTCATTCTCCAGACACCCCCCGAATCTCCCCAGAGCTAGATAATTTTATTACCCTTCAACAACAACCCTACCACCTTAATACCCCAACCATAAACCAAATCTCCTCCACAATAAATTCATCCAACCCCCCTACCCCTACACCCTCTTCAAATTATACTGAATCATTAGCACCATCATCCACATCAACTGAATCTTCACTCAACACTAATAGAGCTTACCGCACTTTTAAAAGAAAGTTCCCCAACCATCCTTTCCCAGCAAAACCAGGAACAGCCCGTGAATACATCAACCACCCCAAGCATACTAACACAAAAGAATTTTTAGCCATCACCTTACCCTCATTCCCACAATACACCTTAAACACCCCCCACGACACTAACGAAACACGCAACTTTGTAGATGAATACGTTTTAATGCCCACTCTCTCTTGGACCTCATATTATCATTTTACTAATCCTCTTTGCTTACCTTTATCTAACACTCACATCGATATAGAGCGAAATACGGACATGCTATATCGACTCACTACACCACTAACCGCTAGACAATTTACTTACGTTGGATATAAAAAATCACTAAAAACACACACTGCACCTAGAGCTAACGAATATACACTCGAATACTATGATCACAACATCATCAGAGCTAACCAAGATCAATTCTTAGACGACGATCGCTTCGCTAATCCACAAATTACCGAGAAATTTTTCATCAAGACACCATATATATTCACACTAAACATCTTCGACCGAAAGTTTGATCACATTATTTCAGAAGCACTAACAGACACACAAGCATACGAAAGTTTCAAAGAACGCTTCCAAATATTTTCACTAACCTTTCATTTCCTTGCACCACACGAAAGAGATTTACACTGCTCACACGATATTATGTTGCGCACTAAACAAACCCACACATATAGTTATTATCGCTTCATCCAAAATCACTTTGACCTACACACACCCTCTAGACAACCACACCATCGTTTTCAATTCATTAATTCCAAATACACTTCACCATTTTTCCTAAATTTCACATATTGTATTAAAGACACTAACCTCCATGGTATTCTTCGTAATTATGACCCCATAACCCAAATGTACATCTTCTGTCCCATCACCAAGACCTTCAACGCCGAAGAATCCCGACCCTTCCTTATCCCACACGAGTTTGTACAACCTATAGAAATCCCAATTTTAGAATTCATCCACAACACTAAATTCAATCACAAATTATATAATCTAATCCAAAACACACCTTATGAGTTTGCAGTTGGCACTGAAGAACTAACCACTATTAAGGCACTTCAATTGCTTTGGCCACTGCTTCAGACTAAAAATATCATCCGCATCTTAGCTAAACTACTAACAACTTCAGAACTAATTCACGACATCTTCCCCCACGGTTTTTTCCCCGACGACTAACAGGTAAGTATGAATTAAATGAATATAACTAACTAATTGAAATATTAAAAAACTCACCATACTTTATCCATGTTTTCCTTAGATTTTTAGCCTTCATCCGACGATCACCTACAAAAACCACAAAAAACAAATAAAGATCGCAAATTTCATCAAACAGACTTCAACAATTCTATTAATCTCTTACACTTATAAATTTATAAATTTAATACCAATGCAGTAAATTCATTTCTAAAATTTTCCCCACAAGCAGTAAATTTAATTATGATGAAAATTTGTAACTTAAAATTCCCCCATAACTAGCAGTAAATTTCCAAATTCTATGCAGTAAATTAATAAAATGCAATTGCAGTACTAACCTTTTGATATTTTCATTCATTCGCACAGAAATTCTATCCACACTCGCACAGCTCGCCCACGAAGAATTGTTTAAAATAATGAATTTCAGTTTCAAGTTTTCACACTCAACAACTCTAACATATAATAACATGTTTCAAACTTTCCTTTAACCCGGTTGGAAAGGAATCATATACTAAACAAAACTAACCAACGCAGCTTACTAAATACCACAAATCATAGAATAACAGCATGACTAAGAAAAGGAAACCAACGGTACCCAAACCGGATTAACCCAGTTTAAAACTGGATAATTTATTCTTTTGAAGACTATTATAAAGTCTAAGAAAGAAATAATAAAACACAAAAAAGTCGAAAGACAAACCCATACCACGAACAATTTGCTTTTTGGAAAAAGGACATAACCAACAAGACATAAGAAAAACCACAACAAACCCAACATAAAACGTTGTCACATAACAGGACCCCTCACAAAAACCGCATGAAATCATACTCCCACTCCTGGCCTAACCCACCAGGAAGGACGTCCTGAGCATGCTCTATAGCCGGCCTAACCCACCGCGCTACATCCACGCTTTGTGACCACACCACTATTTTTAATAAGAGCTACTCAAGTGTGAGTAACTCTTCAAAATAACCGAACTAAAACAAAAAGCTTTTGTGAAAACAACTAACTAAAATCATAATTAAAAAATATTAAACTAATAAATGTTTTATAAAATGTAAATTACATTATGCAATACATAGATCAGAATACAACACCAAGGACGAACATCTAAAGACAAAACGACCCCACTACACTCGAGAGAGAATGACCAACCACAATCGATATGCCACTCACAATCACAACTCAAAGGATTTAGAGTACGACTTGACTTCGCAGAAAAGGACTTCATTGAACTAGACCAATGACCACCTCGATGTTCAAGTATACGTACAGATCCGAGTAACCAGGCATCCCCTCCACGCACAATCTCCACGCCATTCCCAAACTAGACCAGACACAAAAGAAGTTCTCCACGCAGAACAGAAAAACCTGACATAGCCAACCATTCTGAAATCAGATTTGAGTTTGTTGCGAAGACTTAGTCGTTGTCACTAGAAGACACAACGTCTTATGTCTCTAACTCCAGCTTCCTGGAACTTCTTTAACAAAAAGGAAACAGAAGAAATAAGATGTTCGCCAAACACCAACTTCCATCATCCATCCTTCGAATTGCAGAAGAACTATTCTAAAAAACTCTGTAAAACCCGGATGGGTGGAACCTGATCTAAACTACATTTTATGATTGGATAATTTAGATATTTTACCAATGTAAAGTATTTAATATTAACCAATCATGATCCATCTAACTAACAACCCACTTATTTGTAAGTGCTGAGGTTACTTGTAATTTCAGCACCAGAGAGATTTGAATTTAACTTAGAAATTAGTTGGACTCTCCCGAGCACTTCAGCAACCGCAATAAACCAGTATACCCTAGATCTATTGAGCCTAGCAGAGACTAGTTAAACAACCTGAGACTAGATAGTATAAGAGTAAGATTAGGATCGGTATTAGACTAAGAAGTTGCACGAATCTATCCGGCCGAAAATAAGATAGCGTGACGAGCAGACGGTGTACCCTATCCGAAATTACTCTATGAGTTAACCAACTCGGTCCTAACTCAAATCGTAATACCAAATTGTTGAACTTCTGTTTTGTACACGTGGTGTTCAACTTCTGGTCCCCTTGTCGTTCTCTTCAACTTTTCTTACTCTTTTTTCTTTTAAGGGTTCTGTTTTTTTTCTATTCTAATTACTTCTACAGTTCTTCTACCGATTCCGTCGTTTTTGGCAATTCCATTCTTGGCAATGGTTTTAGTATCACTGGTTATGGTGGCCCAAGTATGATATGGGGACCCACAATTATTTTTACTGTCGCTGCCGTCATAAACGGATCTATCCATCTTTTAAACAGCAATAGTGGATCTACTCAAGCCGTTGACCACTATAGCGGTATTCATAGATCACTCCTGCTTTGTTGACTTGCAAATCATGCTGGCTGCACCATGTGATATTTTATGATCAGAAATAATTATTTGTTGATCGTAATGTTGAGTTCACATTTTTACGACATCTGTTTTATGACGCGCATGCAACTGACTCTAGATTCTAAATCAAAATCGCCGCATCTTGAGTTTAAGATACAGTCGTTACCCAATCGTTCTTTCTTACCTTGACCCTTGACCGCCCCTCTGTCATATAATAACAATTTTTTTCTCTGGTTAGTGCCATAGCACTACCAAAACTATTTATGAAATGACAAGTCATTGGTAACAGTATATTTTTGTGTTCACGTTCTGAAATTCACAACTTTTACTGTTCCAACCATGAATAATGATGGCAATGAAGTATTAAAAAGATATATAACTTAACTTTTTGAGAAATTGAGCATGTTGGTACATCACAGCATTCCACTAACTTGAACACTAATCTAATTGATTAGAGAAGGAAAGGATGGGCTTCTTAATTAGATACTAACCATTTGAAATTGAAATCTATTTCAGAAGTTTTGAAAACCATAATAACTATAGTTAAATAAAGTGTGCCTGGAGAAAAACCACTCAAGTCAAAACATTCCGTCCTTTTCTGCGAAAGTCAGAATTATCTTATATGAACTTTTCTAACGCATTATTTACATAAACAAACTGAAATCAAAAAATTAACCAGGAAAATATTTTTTACCAAACGGTAAAAAAAACTAAAAATTTTCTTTTACTTTCATCGCGTTTTTTTTCGGAGAAATAATTTACAGCAACGACCCGAAAGTTCCTACCCGCCCCAAATTTTCTTGAGTACAAGTCGATTATAATGGGTTTTTGTTGACTAAAATGGTGTCTATATAATCGATTATAATCGATATATGTAATATCCCCCTCCCTACGTCCCCCTTAAGTCCACTCCCCTACGTCCACCACTTCCCCCCTAAGCTCACTCCCTCACGTCCCCCACGTCCCACCTCACGTCCCCAACGTCCCACCTCACGTCCCCCCACCTCGTTTTTCCCTTCTCCCCCTCCTTCCCCGCAATTAAACCCTAACCATCCCCTCCCCACTGTGGTGCGGTGTTGTTTGTTTGCCTGAAAAACCTTTACGTGATAATTTAAGGCGCACCGCAAGATGGTTCTTCCTTATCACTTTACCTTTGTCCGTAATATACGTAGCCCCAGTAACTCTAACATTTTTACCTTTGAAAGGTTTGAATAGTTCCCGACCAGACTTCCTATTAAGAAATTTCCGAAATATTTCGACTTTACTCAGATCATTCAAAACTAAATAGTCGAAATTACGTTTTGGCTGAGACGGGCGAATTTGCTCAGCCGGCATCTGGTTCCGGAAACGAAGAGTGCCCGCGGAAAGATTTGACCGCAAAGTGGCAGCAAGCACTTGGTTGCGCTCTGTTAGGGTCCTAAGAGCTTTGACGCCCTCCTCATTAGACAAAATCTTCTTTAGGGTCAACCACTACGAAGCAGAACAAAGAATTAATTCTCGTCTCTTCTTTTCTCTGGGCTCAGAAGGAAGAAAACATTTTCTTCAAAGCTATCACCATGCGGACCTTAGTGCAATTTCTTTCCAAGAATTTCACGAGTATTGTGTTCTTCTCTTTAGAAAGGAGAAAAATTACATAATTGAATTTTTGCAAATATACAATGCCGTCCATGCCGAACGCGAACGTTTGGAAGTTTTCTATTTGCGTCTTACGGGACCAGTAGCCCTGTGTGGTTGGACCATTGATCAGGAGAAGGAAGTGGTGAGAGATATTTTCATTATGAAAATGAGGTATAAGGATATTCAAAGAGAACTCTGTATTCGCCCGAGGACCACTCCTGAAGTAACGTTAAAGTCAGCGTTATTACAGGAGAAGGGGGCCCAAACTGCTACCAATTTACAAAAACAGAACAGCTCGGGGGTCCGTCAGCATCGGGCAATTTCTCCCATCAAGGGTCCAATTTGGCTCAGAGTGCACGCATCAAGCAGGAACCGAAGTTTTCTGTGCAAGGGAAAAAGCTGACGGATAAGATCAATCGGGCTCAGACAAAGAACAAAGCGAAAGGAAACTCTAATAAAGAGAAAGCAAAACTTTGTTACTTTTGTGGAAACAAGTTTTCTGCTGATCATAAGCAAAGCTGTCCGGCTAGAAATGTTACTTGTCGGAACTGTAGTAAGAAAGGACATTTTGCCAAATGTTGTAATTCCAAGAACGTAGCGAATGTAGAGGTCGAGTCGGATGAGATTACGGAGGAAAACTGTAATTTCATCACGTCTGATAGTGAATCAGAATTTGCAGTTCTGGCGGTAGAAGAGACTAGACCTATGGTCAAATCTGTGAAAAAGTGTGAAGTCGTCAACGCAGCTACGGGTAAATTACGTTGTATTCAGATCACTCTTCGTTGTGGCAAAACATTTTTCAAAGCTACAGTGGATACCGGAAGTCCTGCTTGCTTTGTAAATAAGAGGACAGCGGATTACGTCTTGAAGTCAGTACCTTCAGCAGAAGTACTCGGCGAGAAAGAATGTCCAATAGACACCGTGTATGTGGACTATAACAGGAGAAGAATTGAATTGATGGGCACTCTGATAGTAGATGTATCATCTTTGGTTTGGTATGTGAAATACGCTAAATTCATCATGTCGGAAAATCGTACGCGTTGTCTGTTGGGGTTAGATTTGCAGTCCCAGTTGGGGGTTTGGACTACGCAAGTTAGACCAGACAGGCCTTTGGTGGGCGAAGTTTCCCAGTCAGACCTTAATGAAACGTCAGAGTTTTGGAAATCGCATTTCCACAAGAAGTATCAACATGTCTTCTCTCGTATTGGTAGAGCTAAAAATCATCAAGTTTTCTCTACTTTCAAGTCACCGCTCATTCCTATTCAAGAAAAAGGGAGACGGGTTCCAGTTCATATTCAACACAAAGTTGGTAACGAAATTCGGAAACTGATACATGAAGGCCACCTTGTTAAACTCAACAAATGTACGAGCGAGCATTTCAACGAGCGAGCATTAAACAACACCGCACCACACCCACGCATTTATTACAATCCCACTATACACTAAACACCCCCATCGGGACAGGTAACTAGGTAGTACAGGTAAATGTGGGGCAGTGGGGGTGGTGTGGGGTCTACACCACAACACCCCCCATCAAACCACTCCAACCCCCACACACGTTTACCCATACTACGTAATTACCTAACCAGGGGGATATTTAGTGTTCAGCGGGTCTTTGGTAAACGCGTGGGGAGGTTGTGGTTTGGGTTTAAATGCGGCTTTGGCGAATAAAACTCAATTAAAATAACAACAAAAGTATGTGACTTTTTTTAAATTTTCATGAACGCGGTTGAAACGCGGTTGAAATTTAGCGAGAGAACAAAATAACTAAACTCAATAACTACTATCAAAATTTTTTGAAAGTAAAATGAAAACAATCGATTAAAATTAGTTATTATCTATTATATTGGAATTTTTTTGCTCAAAAAATAGTATCATTATAATCCACTTTTAATCAAATATAATCTTTTGTTTTTTGTTATTTTATAAAGAATGACAAAGAAAATTCAATATAGTCGATTATTATCTATGAAACTTCAGTGCGGGTACTGTCCTTTAATGTTTATGGGAAGATTTCAAAATCATGCCAAAAAAACTTAATAACAATTTCACATTTGTCTGCAGAAAAACCACCCGAGAACAAACATTCCCCTTTCTTCGAAATCTGAAGAAAACTGGCATTGTTTTTTGAGGCTTATCGTTACCTAATTATTGAAAAAAGATTGGGCTTCTGGTCGATGAGTTAGCTGGACAACTATTTTTTCTTACTGGAGACCAGATTACATACTCTGCACAAAATAGTCGAGTGTTGTGCCCTGGCTTCAAAAAGATTTGGGGTATTCATTAAATTGATCTATAGTTCTTACTGCTCTTTCATGAAGCCAAGATTTGAAATACTGCTTAATCATTGAACAACATTATTCTTTCCATTGAAGTAAGTTGATATTTTGTATTTGTTTTTTGAATATTTTTTATTTATCGAGCAAAATTTTGCGCGAACATTGGCGTATATCAGATGTTTTTCTAGTTATACTCAAAAATCACGTAAAAAGATTTCGAGCAAAAGAGATTTGATCTAGAATTTTTCAAAATAGAGATAACATTTTATCACCCGACTGTCCAAATTCGAAGAACGATAACGTATTTTTTGACCATGTCGTGACTAATTTCCAGACCAAGTTTGGAACGATGAAAGTAAAACTGAGGAAAGGGGAAAATTGAAACGTCTATTCAAAAATTCATAACCTGAAAGAGGGTTGGTTCGTCAAACCAATTGAACTGCTAATTGCTCGGGTTGACCAAAAATGCTAATCATACAATTTTCATACATGGTAAAATGCTAATCATACACTTTTCATACAATTCCATAAGTGCAGAAATTGCATGAAAGGTCTATGATTTGTGATTTTTCATATATGGAAATTGTATGACTAGCACTTTCCCATAAACCAAAAAAATTGATTTTTTCTTAAATCTAATTTCTCAAAATTTTTAGTATGTGTTCGTGACCGAACACAAGTGACAAAAACCATGGTTTACTCAAAAATCGAGTAACCAAAGTTTTGATCGTCTCGCATTTACAATGCATTGGAAACGACCTCAAATATTGACTTACACTAAGAATATCCTGTATGCATCTAACTTTTAGATTGTGGCAAAGTTTTCAAAGATTTTCAAAAATTTTAAATTATCAGATATTGATCAGGGCATACCTAAACAAGCCATTCAAAAATTAGTTTTTGACGTTTTTGAAAAAAGTTATCCGGAAAACCGGGAAAAAAATCCCATTTTTGTGTATCCAGGACTACGTTATGCACACAAAAAATTAAGTTTTGTTTGCAAATTTTTTTTGAAAATGTTTGTTGCGGTTGAGATTTGAGTTTGCGAAATTTGAGACAAAATTAGATTTGTTGTTTAAAAAAAATTTTTGGAGCAATTTCAAAATTACTTAGAAAAAATGCTAGTCAACGCATGGAAACTATATGTTTAGCATTTTTTGACAGAATTTTTCCTTTTTTATTTAGTACGATACACCGATTTTTATGCCAAAACCAGAAAAAAGTTCTTTGAAAATTTAATGACGCCATTCTAGCAAAGTGTATGAAATTTGTATGACTCGCTTTTTTTCATAGACTTAGTTTATGAAACTGTAGGATTAGCGTTTTTGGTCTATGGAGGTCGACCCGGGTGCAAATCAACAACAATTGACTAAAATTCTAATAACAATTGCAAAGTCCATCAACTGAATTTGAAGTCAGGTGTGGGGTGTAATTTCGTATTTGTACATCTGTATACGCAGTTTCTGGTTTTCATATTTATTTGTGGGCAACCTGAGAGCGACGTAATTGGAAAAAAACCAACGTCAAGGACAACAAACAAAATATGATTGGTAAATACGAAATTATTACGCAGCAGTAAATGAAACTCATACAAAGGGGGTTTTGCCATGATCGAAGGACCGAATGATGGAAAAGTTTTAATCACTCAGAATCGTTTGAGAAGTTCCTGCTGGTTAAATTACTTATGCACAAAACCCAAGTAATTTTTAAGAGAAGATAGATTACAGCAGCGCAGCAAAGTTGGCAGCAAAGGTTTGCTGAGCAATTTGAGCAGACTTCAAAATATTTTGTTTTATTATTCATATTTTATAATTGATTTGAGGTTCGTTTGTTGACCTTCAATTTTGCAATACTATAAACTCATGTGTCGGCATATTTTCTAATTATTCAATTTTGATTTTATTGGTATGATTTTTTTTCGCTTTCCTCGAGTTGATCGCAAATACTATGAGATTTTTGAAAACTCCTTTCAATTAGCTGAAAGTCACTGAAAATAAACTTCCCATTTTCGGTTCTTCCATCATAAGGGACGCTACCCAAAAAACTCATGTTTTTTCTCTTTTAGTCGGCGCTAATTGCTCTATTTTTTGTGTTTTAGTACAATCATCATGTCTTAGCAAGCGAAAAGTTTTACTGAAGCAAGACTGGGGAGCGATACAGAACGTTTCACAGAATTATTTTTTACGGCTAAACTTTAATCCGGTTTAAATTAATCTTGCTTTTCTTAACTTGGTTAGGAGAAGCCCTAATAAGGGTTTATATGTTTTTACTGATCCTATTTTTTCCTTAATTTTATTGATATCAAGATTTTGCGCAAACATTGACGTAAATCAAAAAATCAAATGTATTTCTAATTATATTCAAAAATCAAGTAAGAAGATTTCGTGATAAGAATGGATTCATTTCAAAATTTTGAAAAAATTGATACTAATTTGTCACCCGACTTTTGTGGTTTGATGAGAGATGAATTTTTTCAACCATGCCGCTTTACTTTTGAGCTTTTCGCGACTTGTCGTTTTGAGCATGTTGCGTCTAATTCCCAGACCGAAATGAAACTATCCTCCATTGTTACTGCGCAAAAGAAAAATTGAAACAGTGTTATCGGCAGCATGATTGGTTCTGACGCCATAGACCCAAGTTTGATCTCCTCAAGTCGTAACGCGGCGAAACTTAAGAATATTGCGACGAAATTTTTGAGCGAACGAAGCTCCGAATGATGGAAAACTTTTAATCAATCAGAATCTTTTGAGAAGTCCCTACTGCCTAAATTACTAATGCACAAAACCGAAGTCATTTTTAACAGAAGATTGATGACAGCAGCTCAGCAAAGTTCGCAGCATAGATGATTTCTTTTTGTTCAGGCCAATTGAAGAATGGGGAGGAACTTTGTATTCGGGTGTTTTAGTTTTTTTGTTTTCCATGCAAAATTAGGTACCACAAATAATCATCGGACTGAATTCAGTGATATATCATAATAAAGCTCTTTTAGTCATGATTCAAACCACATTAAAAATGCCCAAATCGGTAAAAACCGGTCGGAAATTTGGATTTTTCGTTTTAATTTGGGTAAATAAAGTAAGCGAGCAGGCTTACAAAAGATGAAATTTGCAAATCTGCCTAATTTAAGACCTTAAAATTTATTTAAAAAAAAAAACACTAAATTTTGGAGTTTTTAGCTTCCTTTTGGGAACCAAAAACTTTTTAAAAAAATAAACGTTTTCTGCAAAAAGTTTAAAAAAAGTTTTTTTTTGTTTTTTCTAGTCATTTTTCTACAAAGATTTCTGTCCTATTTGCCTATATTATGCCAATGCGTTGGGAACAATCTCGAATAACGACTTACGACTTACCTCGAATAACGTATATAAATAGTATACTGAATACAAAAAATGCATCAAATTTATGGAATGTGGCAAAAATTTTCAAAGATGATTAAGTTTCAAAATTTGAAATTTTAAATTATCAGATATTGATCAGGGCATACATAAACATGTCATACAAAAATAGTGTTTGACGTTTTTTGATCAAGCCGCGAATTTATGCCCGTCGCAAATGGGATACGTTGTTTCTAGATTTTGTCCGTGACCATTTTTCTACCTTGCGACCAAGGTAAGTTTTTCCAGAATTTGTCTGCGACTTGAATCCCTGTCTAGAAAATGGTTTTTTGGTCGCCAAATTAACATAGGCGCTACCTTCAAAGCAGAAAAAAATTCACGCTGGGCAAAAATTTTTACTTTCAAGGAATCTTGAACCCAGTATCATGGATGCGTTGAAATAGGTGTTTTCGAAAGGCATGCTCAAAAAAGATCTGTCTACGTTTTTCGCTGGAAATTTGGATTTATAAATTCAAAATCGAGGAAAAAGAGGAAAATGATTAGTTGTGGTACCTTTCCCAGTCCGATGATTATTTGTGGTGCCCGATTTTGCGTGGAAAACAAAAAGAGACTTAAATTTTCCCGGATATAGAGTTCCTCTCAATTTGCAATGATGGGAACAATTTCTATTGACTATTTTGAGATTAAGATTGCAAAATCTATTTTTTGTAATTGAAATTATGCGTAGTGGTAATTTAAAAGTTGTATATCAGAATATTCATTTTCTGGTATTCATTTATGAGTACAGACCCGCAAAACGAGAAAAGAATGATTGAAAAAAAACATAAAAAGATCATAACAAACAAAATAAGATTGGTCTTTACGATTTGTTACACAAATATAAATGAAACTGAAACAAAAGGTATTCTAATGATCTTGGGACCAAAAGATCAAACAATTTAACCAATCAGAATCGTTGGAGCGCCCAAGTGGCTAAGTTACTAGAAATTACAAAAATTAGTTTATAGCTGCAGAGCAACCATCACAGCAACGTTGTATAGCAGCACAGCAAAGTTCACTTCAAATTATTATCGCGCAATTTGTGCAGATATACAAAACATTTTTGCTTTAATTTTCATTTGTTTTAACATTGAGATTTTTGAATACTCAATTCTGATTAACTGAAAATAACTGAAAAAAAAACGATTTTAGGTCTCTCCATGATGAGAGACGCTACCCAAATAAAGCGTAATTTTTTGTTATTAAGACGGCGCTGATTTCTTTTTGTTCCGGCCATTTGAAAAATGTGGAGGAACTTTGCATTCGGGTGTGTTTTAATTTTTTTGTTTCCCAAATCAGGTACCACAAATAATCATCGGACTGGGTTGAGTGATATATCATATTAAAGCCCTTTCAGTCATGATTCGAACCACAATAAAAATTGCCCAAATTTTTTTCTAGTGTCGAGAAAAACCGGTTTGAAATTTTATTAAAACATGAAATCTGCGAATCTACCTAACTTAAGACCTTAAGACTTAATTTAAAGCAAGGAAACCAAATTGTTTTAAATAAAATAAACGTTTTCTGCAAAAAAAAGTTTTTAAAAAAAATCTTTTTCTTTTTAGTTTTTCTAGTCATTTTTCTACAAAGTTTTTTTGTCCAATTTGCCTATATTTCTATGACTGTCTAATATGCCTTAACTATATATTTACTACTTTACTATATTTACAGATCATACTATCACACCAAGCAGGAAAAAAATACACTAGTTTGGAAAAAAAATTCTAAACTGTAGTTTTCTGAAGACCATGGTCGGAGCATTCTGTGCTACATGCACAGTAATCGGCTATCTTCGTTTTTTTGTGCTCTTAGAACAATTTATTAAATTTTTTTAGAGATTCTTTTCAGTAAATATCTTAGCAACCGAACAACTTTGCTTTAGCGAGACTGGGGTTCGATACTGATTGTTTTACAGAACTAGAAATTAAAACATCGGTTGAATTTTGCGTCCTTTATTTGATCTGTATCCTGTAAATCACTCTTCCTCAGTTAGTTTCTCAATTACTTCAAATTGTTGATCATAACTATGAATAGAAACATAGAAAGCCTTAAAATTTCTGATTGAAAATTTTAACAAATTTGATTTTTCAGGAGTAAGTATAAATAATGACTCATTATGGTCATGTTACATCACTTAGTAGCTCAGTTTTCAAAGCGTTGAAAATCAAAACTGCTCAGCCTCAAAAAATATGAAAAACGGTCGGCTTTTCTATCATTTTAAAAAGTATGACTCATCTTGGCCATGGGAAAATATTGGTTATTGCATTGTCGACTAATTTTTTGAGCCCAAACATGTTACATTCTTTACTTTTTGATCAAATATCTTTCAAGTAAACAAAAAAACGAACAAAAATCTGATCAGCATTACGAATAAGTTTTTTCAGATTAGTCACAAAAATTCTAACTCACTAATTCACTAATTAGAGATTTTTGATTTTGACATTATCATGAAACCCGCTCAGATTTAAAACTTAAGCATGAAAAAAGAAAAGCTTTGTTTCCCATAGTCGCCATAAAATAAACATTATTTGTCCTCATAAATCTATCAGCAAAATGATCATATAGTAGTTTTGTAAGTTCAACTTATTTACTCTTAAAAACCAACTTATGGACTAGAAAAACATGCAAAGCGCACATAAATACAAAATTTTGTCGTGCTTAAATTTGTTAATGAGTGTTCATTTTAACTTGAAAAAATTTGTCTCCTGTTTTGAGTTATTCACAAAGGGACATGATTGATAGAAAAACAATTCTATAATAGAGCTGTAAATATCTATAATTATCATCTTCAGATAGAAACATTACTGAAAAAAGAATCGGCACTTAAAAAGTTGGATTAGCACTAAAATTTTATTTTTCAAATGAGATAAGATCGGGTTCCCACAAAAAAATCTGAATTAAAAAAATTAACATAGCTACAGTCTTACAGGGAACCGTGGGACACAATTGGAAGCTACCAATCTAATGAAATCTGATTTGAACCTCAATTAAAAATTAAATGAACTAGTAAAATGAACAAAACAACTTTTTGTTTCGATTTTACTCTAATTTTTTATAAACAAATTGCAATTAACCTAAATAAAAACAGAGCGAAGTAACGAACGTTACTTTTCTGATTTAACTGACGTAAAACAATCTGAAGATAGGAAACACTACATAGGTTAAATCCTTTTTGATTTTTTATCTTGAGGTCCTTCATTTTGGTTTTATATTTAGAGTTATGACAAAACATACGAAACGACACTAGTTTATACTTACTCTGAATTGCGAGTCAAACAAAAAAATGAAGAGACTGTGTTGCTCTCTGCGACAATGAATTGCACGTTTTCTTTTTACTAAAAATTACCACCATGTGACAACCAAAATTAAAAAAAAAGATATCGAATATATATATTTTCAATAAATAATTAGAAAGTATCAGTACTTCACTTAGTGATGTGTTGAACTCTTTTTGATTGTTTAGCGTACATAGTTTTTTGTGAAACTGCAAGTAAAAATACACCTAAAAGGCTGTGATGGTGTTGCAAAAAAATCATTTTACAGCTGAGTTACTTTAGAAAAAATTGAAAAATCCAAGAAACAAAAGCACTAAAATTTTTACAAATGACACAGAATCACTATTCAAAAAATTTATAAAAAAAAAACTGCCATAAGCTGTCGATTTTTTTCTCTAATTGTAGGATGAATACGTGTTTCGCCTGAAAGTAAAAATTCAATAAGAATTTTTAAAAAAAGCTGCAACATATTAGCATCAAGAGTTTAAAATACTAGTTTTTGTTTCTTAACATAGATGCTACTACAGCTAGAATTCAAAGAAGAAGCTCTTAACAAACAAATCGAGCAATGAATAGCAAATTGCTTTGGATCAGATTTTTTTTAAACTGTCCACCGTTATGATTCACATTCAGTTTTAGATAAGATTTTTTTTGTTCATATTCATTTTTTTGCTGTTTTTTTTTCAATATTGATTTCCATTTAAGAAAACAATTACTTTGACAATATACTTTGCAGAATTAAATGAAGATTTTTGCTTGATTTGCAGAAGTAAGTTATATTTGTAGAAACTGTTTTACAATTGAAAAAACAGAGGTATGAAAGGAAAAATCTAAACAAAACAATTAAACTCTGCTCACGAAAAAAGGTAGTTACAGAAAAAAAATTGCTTGTGAAGTACAATCTTTTTAATCCTTGAAGATAGCATTATAATGAGCATGCTTACCTGAAAAAATTTCAGCAAAAAGTATCTGAAAAAGCAAAACTTTGGAATTTTTAAACATCTGAACGTGCGCATTTTTTCCAACGCAACGTGAAAATACAGAAAACTAGTTGTTTCTCAATTGACAAATGCACTAGTTCTTTGTGGGAAAATGAAGTATTTTGATTTTGTTCAAAGCTTCAAGTTAATCTTGCTACTTGATGTATAATGAAACCTGATTTTTTAGATGCTCTTTTTAAAGAATGGACTTTCAGCATTGATGTGATTAAAAAAATCAAATTTTTGATATAGAACATTCGCCAATTGTTTTATACATTAAGAAATCTTTCAGGTATATCGAAGTATCGATCGTGTAAAAAACCATCAAAATTCACACTTTTAAAAAACTTGCATCGGCGCTTGCTCTTAAACTAATTCTCAAACAAATGAAATGAAGCAGAAAAAACTGAAGTAACTACAGTTCAATTTTGTGTATAAAGGTCAGTTTCAAAACAAAATTCTAAATCTCAGTTTTATAAAGTACAATCGACATGTTTCAACGATGTCAGAATTAGCTGCAAAACAAGTGAAACACAGGAAACAAAACTAGGTCCTCTGTATCAGTTTTTGTATATTAGGCTTTCTTTTTTTTATAAATTGTTGATCATACGACAATTTGAAATAGTTCTAATCTTTTTCTAAAATTTTTTTGTTTTCTCGATATTTGTAAACCTAACTTAAAGTCAACCTATGGAACAGACTTCTGTCAACTTTTTTCTGAATAGTGTCAATTTTTTATCTTTAAAAGATTATAGATGTAAATGCAAAAATTATGACAAAAGTTTAATTCGCGAATTAACTAACTGTTTCAGTTGAAAATTTTTGCTGTGGGAATTGAAAGAAACTAAAAGTTCAATACTTTTGTATCCATCAATCTAAAAAGTTAAAAGACATGAATTGTTTTATGTAATAACCCGAAAATGCGCAAAACCAAAAATCCAAAAATTGTTTTAGACTTCAAAAAATTGCTCTGACTTATTAAAAGCCAACAGGATGTTGTGCAGATAAGACACTTTTCTGCTTTTTAGACAAAGAAATACCAAACGGCGACGTGTCATATCAACGTGTCGTCTTCTGAGCTCTGCAATGAATCACGTAAAGTTTTGATAAATCGAAATAATTTTTTCTCGTCTAAATTTTTGGAAATTTCGATTTTTGATCTTATGCATTTTCTGTCTATCACAACATTTCAAATTTTGCTAAAAAATGGAAAAAAAATATTTTCAGAAAATGGATACTAAATTATTTCACTTCTGGTGCGTGCTGATTACGAAATAAATGTAAAATCCATCAAGTTAACGAATTAACAAAAGTTTTTTTGTATATTTTCCAAAGTTATTTGTCGAGTTCAGAAATTAATGTTTGGTTAATTAGTACTCAAAAAAAAATTATTTCCAAGGCAATTTGAAAATTTTTCAGTAGTATAACTTTCAGATCATGCAAGTGAAACTTTTCAAGAACAAACAACTTTTGAATCGAATACAACTTTACCAAATCTCCTGCAGCATATCGGAATTATTACCTAACGCACTAACCTTCTTTTTATACACCTACTTTTATCTACTTTTATTGTTTTTGTTCATACTAAACTTAAGTATATATATAGAGAGAGTTCACTAACTCAGCGAAAGATTGCAGAAAATAGATGTTGCAAATTTTGGTAGTCGTCGTTTTTTATGTCTCAAAAGTTTTTATCAACTAGCACTTGATATTGCAAGAAAAGATGATGTTTACAAAAAAACGATCCTAGCTTAACCCTTGTCGGGGAAGCTCATTATTTTGATCTTCGGTAACATATTAATTTACTGAAAAAATTATTTACGGAAAAATATTTTGTTGTTTTGAGATCACTTTTTTATTTACTTTTCTATCATTTTAATCTGCGCTTCACAATCAAAAAACAATTTTTCAATGAAATTAAATATAAGCAAGAGTTTAGATTAGTGCTTACAAAACCTCGAAGTAGAAAAAAATTTTCTGTTGAAAACTTTTGAAGAGCGGAAGGATAAAAGCTTTTAGCTCAATTATATATGAAAAGTTTTGGCACATGAGCAGTAATTTCAGCTGAAAAAGTTCAATTTCCTTCTTTCTAACTTACCTTCAAAAAATTGTTGCCTTCGGCATTGGAACAAAAACTTTTAAGGTCAACTTGGATGCAAAAATCTTGATTATTAATAAATATTTGCCCCAGATGATACAGCAATGCAGAAAGGTTGATAATTTTGTTCGATCTATTTCGATCATAATAATAAAAGCTGCATCACATTTTTCTGAATCACATTTTTCAACGAGACTGAAAATAACCTGACTAAAACGAACCTACGCTTTGTGAAAAAAAATTGAGTCAAACGTCAAATTTGAATATAATGGTTAACCAAACCTCATAATTTTTCTAGGAAAAAAAATCCTTTAAATTTTGTAAACGATAAAGATATTTTGAGAAAAAATCTGTGAAAATTGATTAGTTGCAGTTGAATGCAGAGGTCAGTGTGCTCTGAATAAAAAGAGATTATTGCTATTGTTGTTGAATCTTTTTTAACCAATATTTTTCTAAAAAAGCAAAAACAACAATTTAGTTTGAAATAATTTTTTAAGTTTTTTTAGTACAATTGAAACTTAGTTCTATAATTTCTAAGTTTCTTAAAAAACTAAAAAGGTCAACTATAACGAATAATTTTTTTCGTACAAACTGTTTGTTTGTAATTTTTGAATTTACATCCAAAGCCAATTAACAATTTAAAAATGATGATAATTTGGTTCTAATTGGATCAAACAATATGGAAAAAACCAAAAAACCAATTTTGGAAACTACTTTTTTCTCACATGATACACAATTTCTAAAAAAAAAATTGTTTTAAATAAATTGATACAAATAACGTAACTTTGTTTCCTGTGTTTTTCTTTTCTGCTGTTATTTCTGGCCTTTTTGATTCAATTTGATTGATATATACAAAACTGAGCTTCACTCATTTTATCATGAAAATAGAAATTTTATACAAAAAATTAAATTATAGTGTTCTAAATTATTTTTACGTGCTTTTTTCTAGTTGAAAAACATCCTAAGAGCAAGCGCCGATGCAGTTTTTCAAAAGTGCCTCCAGTCTTTGAAAAAAGCTCCTCAAAACTGCTTTTGTAGTTTAAATAGCTAGAACCAAAATAAATTCGACTTTGGTCCGATTGCACAAAAAAATAAACAGGCAGGAAGAATAATTTGAAGAGTCAATCGAAATCAAACACACCACTTTCTCACAAATAAAAGATGCATTTGTCAATTTAAGAAAAACTAGATTCATTTGTGTTATGAGTTGCGTTGAAGAAATTGTGCATATGTCGAACTTCAAAGTTTTCAATGTACTGCTTTATTTGGACAGGTTTTGATAAAACTAGTTCAATAAGCATGGTCATCGTGCTGCTTTCTTCAGGGCTTAAGAAACTGGTCATTTGTAAGATTATTTTCGAACAGACATGGAGAACAATGGAGTAAAAATCACATTTTGAAAAAGATGCTCGGAATTCTTAGAATTTAGTGTCGTTATCTATGTTTAGGGTAGAAACTAATGTCGTTTCGTATGTTTATTCTTAACTTCAAAAAAACCACAACGAAGAACCTCAAGACAAAACAAACTTTAAATGGGATTTAAGTTTTATAGTTTATATATCTTTAGAATATCTTAGGTCAATTAAACCATGAGTTTAGCAATCGTCACTTCGTTCTAATTAATATTTATTTTATTTTCAAGCTGTTTTTACAATAATGCAGTAAAATTAAAACAAAACGATGTTTTGTTCTTCAGGTTTAAGACAATTTAGTTTCCGATAAGGATAAAATCTGATTTTACTAGAGTGATAGCCTTCACTTGTATTTCAAGATTCCCTGTAATACTGAAAGTACATCTGAATTATTTTCTTCGAATTCGGTTTTTTGAGCAACCTATTTAATATCATTCAAAATGTAGTATATACTAGTAATCTATTCTTCAAGTCCCTATTGGTTTTTTATCAATTGTTTTTCAAAAGTTAAAAAATACAGAAAAAAAAACAACTCGAATTGATTTTTAGAAGACATTTATTTTTTATATTCTTCAAAATCTTACGTGAATTTTTCATGAAAACCGACGATTTTTTTTTAAATTAAATTGATTTTTCATTAGAAAATGTGCACGCAATGAAGTTTCTGTGTTTGTGTGCGTATTGCATCTATTTCTAAATTTAAACTCTACTTCCTTATTGCGATTTTCTATAAGATAGCTGCAAAAATTAAAATCATTTTGCTACAGATTTATGTAGACAATTAACGTTTTTGTCAGATATTTTTTCTGAGCAATTTTAATGTTCATTTTTTGGTTCGAAAAATTACTATCACTGAGATAGCAGATAAGGAAGTTTCCCGGCCGATTTGAATCATACTACATATCTCCAGTCAATGTTTAACCAAAACGGAAAATTTAGAAACAGTTTTTAAGGATGAGTTTTCTGATGTTTTTAAATATGGTCGGGGAAATTAACAGTTACTGAGATATAAGATGATGTAACATGACTTGACGAGTCATGTTACAAATCATGAGGCAATTTTGAACAATTCAAGAATTCTTAGAATTAAATTTTTCATGCTGAGCAACTTTTATGTGAAAGCCTAAGGTCAAAAAATCAATTTTCATTGAGATATAAGTTGATAAGCATGACCTTGATGATTCATATTACATATGATTAGGCAAAACTTGAACAAGAATTAATTTTATAGAGTATAGTTTTGATGCTGAGCAACTTTCATGATCACTATAATGGCAGAAAAAAAACAGTTTTTGAGAAATATACTTATATTTTATGACCTTGACGAGACAGACTAGATCTATTGAAGCAAAACTTGAACAATGCCTATTTTTTCAGCCATAGTTTTTGACAATGAACATTGTTTGTGTTCAAGCCCGTTTTCTGAAAAATCAATAGTTACTTAGATATAAGATGATGTAACATGAACTTGATGACTACATATGATTAGGCAAAACTTGAACAATGCATATTTTTTAGACACAGTTTTTGGAGTTGAGCAACTTTCATGTATATAACTTTGGTCAAAAATAACAGTTTGTGAAATTAAAGTTGATGTATTATGACCTTGATTAGACATACTACCCATGATGAGGCAACAATCTAAACAAGTATATATTTCCTTGGGTAGATTTCTATGCCGAGCAGTTTTTATGATCATATTTTTGGTCAAGAAATCAAAATGTGAAGAATAACTCTTGGCTCAAATTTTCAAGTTAAGCAGTTAAAATTACATGTTCTTGGCACATTTTAACTGCTTGGTATATATGGATTTACTACTTTTCTGACTTTGCCCAGGGAATTTTATATGAAACAGTCAGACTTTTAAGCTATTACGTGTTTCATGCTTATGCATATTTTTGAAGTACAGCTCAAAAGAATCTATGCATTATAAATTACCTCGTTGAAACTATCCAACAATCACAGGAGAGGTTTAAACGCTACAAAGAACTTAAGGTTTTAGGACTAGTTAGATAGGCATAAGGTATGAGAGCTCTGAAACAATATAGAACAATTAATGACCCGTTTGAAACATTGTAGAACAATGTAAAACATTTCTGATCATGATCTTTCTCGCGCCCTGCTAACCCCCCCCCCCCCCCCCCCGAATGGTGAGGTTCCTTGTTCAAAATGATGAAACTAGAGTTGAGCTCACGGTTCAGGCGAGTGCATGGGTGCGTCGTGGTGTCTGATATACTGAGTGCAGGGGAACACTTTGAAAGCCAGGCAGGCGAGGAAGTCACGTGCAGATACCAACCCAGATACTGGACACAGTTTGAACCCGCTCGCTTCTGAAATGTGTGAACAATTATATGAAAGATTAATAATTGGTTTATTGTAGAGCTCAATTAGCATCAGTATCGATTAAATCGGAATAACTTTCAAGCTCAGAAATTTCACGAATGAGGAGAAGTTGATTTTTAAAAATTTTAAAAAAGGGTGAACGCATTGTGCATAATTTGCTTTTACACGAAGAGAATGTTTAATTACATAACAAATAGTTTCAACTAACTGTACAGATAATCGGATAGATCCTGCAGCTGCGGAATTCTCTCGCTGCTAAAACAAATTTTTAAATTTAAAAACATTTATAATTATTAATCCAGCCGATTTTTAAAACGTATTATCCATCCTTTTTGTCTAACCTGATAATCTTGTCGGTTTTCAACTTTTTGAAATATTTTAAGTAGTTTTCACAAGCATGTGTTTCGTGTAATATGGAGAGGTTCACGAACGCCTCCTTCCAAGTCGCTGTTTCTAGTTCAGTGTATACAACACGAGGCACCTCAGAGCCACTAAAATAATAGAGCAATCAATGCATTGTTAACTTTTTATTTTAGCATTTCAGCCTCCACTAGTACGACGGAAGGTTTAAAGAGTAAGACAAACGTCACAAAAAAACTTCCTACAGATGTTCATCTCATCATTTTTCAAAAAATAAGGAATGTGTGATGATTTTCTTGTGGGTTACATTCCGATTTCGTCCTACTGTAATTGAATGACAGATTTCGCCCCATTTTTAACATTCTCTCCCAGTGACCTTGGGGTTGGCAAAATCGTTACACAAATAGCTCGATTGTTGACATTAGATATTTCAAAATAATCGAGTAGAAATGGATAACTGTTCCGACTACTTCACGAAGTTGGAAGGAGCCATGGCGAAGGGTGGGTTGTTTTTCTGACGCATTTTGTGCACGTCGAAGAAAGCTTTTAGGTGATCAACTGTGGTGTCAAATTGAAACTCTTTCAATCGTTCTTTGGATTTCAAAAAGAACTACTTTAAGAACTGTCTCAGTGTCGAAAAGAAACCAGTCTGAATTTTTTTTACTTCTAAAGACTAATTTTTCAGAACGGAAATTTACGATTGAATATTCAATCTAATTGGTATTCTTTTTTTCAGTATTTTGGCTGTTTTTGATTATGGCTCATTAACCAATTCAATCTCCCTTCAAAACCAAAAAAAAACCAAGATAAACAGTTTTTATTTGGACTAAATCTGTAGTGGGACGAAATCTGTTGGCACCATTTAAATTTCTCATAAACTTCTGCTCAAATTTTACTTTTTGCGAGTTAAGTCGTAGTGAAATTTCAATAGTTAAAGAACCAACCTCATCTGAGCTGATTGCTTCAGCTTGAAAAAATTTTTGAATTTTTTTTTTCAAATTTTCAAAGATTAGAAAAATTGTAATTGCTATCTTGTGAATCAATACAAGATTTCAAAAAGGCTGCAGGTCACTACAGACAAACAATCATTCACTGTGCATAAACAGAAAAATTTGTGTTCACTTACTGTTGGTATTGTTCTGCTAGCTTAGCTATTTCAGCTCGCCTGCTGCGGTATACCACGTCATTGAAACCCTACAAGCTTGCTCATTAGCTAATTTAACATCAGTTTGGTTCCAATTATCAAAAAGAAAGAAACAAAGACAAACTCTACCGGATGATCTTTGTCGAGGCTCGGATCAAAGGACGACAGAACATTTTTGCATTTGTTCAATTCCAATATACTGCGTGGGTACCAAACCTCTAAAATGAACCAAATAATGATTATCTTTGTTTTAAAAGAAACAAGACTGCTCGTATCAGGGCGAAGCCCTGAATGTTCCGACTGCCTTTTAAGGTTTTATGGAGCAGTAATAACATTAAAAATTAAATGTAATAAAATTTAAAAAAAAAATTAAATTTGAATTTTTTTAAATGAAAATCCTCCCCCCACACGCCATTTAAAGTACAAAAAGATAGATTTAGCTCCTTGTAACAATTCAATTATGGCAAATAAGCTTCTTTCAACCAATTTGGAACGATTTTAAGACGGATTAACTCTCCGCTTACGCGTTAATAGCGCGAAATATATCGCGCGTTAATTGTCCCAAATTGGCCAAAATGGCAATCTTTAAACCCCCATAACTTTACGAAAAATGATCACAGGTGAAATATCTTTTCAAATTTGAGCTCAAGGCAACAATACCTTTTGAATGATATAAAAAAATTCTGTCAAAAATGGCTAGTTAAAAAGTCGAAATTTGTCTGAAGAAAAAAAACCCACCCCGAGCACAAATATTCCGTTACTTTCGTATCGAAAGTCGAAACAATAAATTCGTTTTCGAGAGTTAAGTACAAAACATAACTTTTCTTTATGCATTAATACTTATTCACTCGAGAGAACATCAAAGGCAATACTGGCTGTCGAGTGATGTCTCTGAAATTATTCTTCATTTCTTGTCTATGAAGAGTTGAGAGGAAAAACCCGAATTTTCAGTCTACTTCTTTTTATCAAATCCCCCAACTTTAACTTAATGAATGAAATTTGTCTTAGTATAACGTTTAACCTACCAAAAAAGATTATCGAAATTGTTACTTTCCAGTATATACAATTTTCTGAGTTAGCGCAGAACGTTTTTCAATTTTACTTAATTCAAATCCATAAAAGACTTTATCAACGGCCTGTCAAAAAGAATGAGCATGCTCAATAATTTTCTCAGTCTGCTAACGAACTTTTTTCCTTTGATTAATTTGTAACTTTTGTGTTTTTAACTTTTCACTTGAGTAGTAATCTTGAGTGGGATCCAATTGTTGGGTTAAAAAATAACCCAAGGCAAGACACTTCTTTTTTTTTTAATTTTGAAATTTCGCCCGTAGAAAACTGATTTTCCTCTCCGACTAAAGATCTGTGGCACAAAGTTTCTATTATATAGGTTTTGACTAAACTGAACACTGGAATGATCGGTTAAACTTGCTTATTCTGGATTTTTTCGACCTTCAAAATTTGGAAAGATTAGATCAATACTTGATCAATTTTTCTGCGTTTGTCTAGCTATAGCTAGTTAATCTATATCAGTAAGTTGTAGGCTCAAAATAAAAAACCGTCAGCATGAATAGTTTTGACTGGGAGCGCGCGCCAAAAAAACATGATTTTTTGGTCAACGTTTTCCAAAACGTGCCTAAGCACTCTTTTTAAAACTAGTTTGAAAAAAAATTGCCTGCAAAAACCGCCTTTGAAAATTTTTGAAAAACCGCCTCCCCTTAGAAAAATTTAGAAAAATCTACATATTATGTAATTTTTCGATTCGTCCAATTTGAAGTTTTGATCAGATGATTCTGTAGAAGATCAACAAAATTTCCAGTTCTCAAAATAATAGTGGTCAAACAATCTTTGTTTTTTATTTGAGTTGAAATGATCAAAAACCATTATTTTCCTGTAATTTAAAAACTTTTTTGTTAAAAAAATCTGATTGAATGTAAAATCCAACCCCTCCTTTAAGCTTTTCTCGTGATTCCATCTCATTTTGTTGAAAACTTTCTAAACTGACTGCATTTTTTAAACTGTATTTGTTGCAACATGTTTCTGTTAGAGCAAAAAGAATCGGTTTGTTTTTTTTGTCCTTGATCATCATTTCTAGTTCTGAAAATGTTCTGTGAATTGATCTGATGTTTTGTAAAATTTTACTCATAAATTTTGAACATATTAACTTGCCTGTTTTTTTTTTATGCCACAACTTTTTCTTTTTTCCGCTGGTCATCACCTGAGTGGTCTCTTTTAGTTTTTATCTCAAAAGCTATCTTTGTCATTTGTTTACAGAATATGTTGAATCGTTTGCGAAATTGAATTTTTATTGATATTTTTGATGCTAGCAAGAGATCTTAGCAAAATCGCAAGATTTCTAGCTCTATTTCAAAGTAAATTTCTTAACATTTTAGTTTTATCCCGACTGAGACTGGTCGGGGAATCGCAATTCAGCTCTAAGGGATGTGTATTGATTATAACTGAAATTTTTCAAAGTCAAACATTTCCCAATAGTTTTATATCTGAACAATATTTCGGGAAAAATGAATTTGAGATCACAATGGGTTTTAAGAAGTCTTGAAATTTATTTGCTGTTTTGTGATATAACGCTGATGCAATAATACTAGTTTGAAATTCTTTTAATACATCAATTCAACTCGAAAATCATTTCAAACTACCATATCAAAGTAAAAAAGCAAACCTTCGGTAATCGTGATGTTTTTGGAAACAACAACAGTTTGAGGAACTGCTCTATGAGAGATTACTGTGATGCAGACTCCTAGCTCGCCATCGTTTTGTTCGGCATATCCCTCCTGTAAGCTACTGAGCTCCACCAATTGCGCTTTTTCTTTCTACAAACAACAGGCCTTTAGTTGAATTAAAACAAAGCGAGTTGCTTAGAATTTAAGGTATCTATTACATTGTACGTACTTTCAACAATAGTATGTATACCTTGCCATTTGAAGACGGTGTTGTTTCGAGATATAATTTTTAAATTTTTGTGTGAAAATTATATTAAAAAACACAAAATGAACTACACAAAATCAATTGTAGAGTTTTTTGAAGTGTAAGTGGCAAGCGCCGTTGCGTTTGAAAGACTAAAAATTCCGTCAATTGTCAAGGCGGAAGAATATCACACCAGAAATTTTATAACAAGGTGCCAAATATTATGGAAAATGATTAATTTATTTAAAATTTGTTCTTTTGTTATCAGAGTGTCTCTCGCTATCCAGATTTTTGCATCTTGCATACTTTCGGGACCTTTTTTTCCGCCTTTTGTGTCGTTTTTTTTTCAGATTTTTCCCAGCATTCCAAGTTTGGATTTAGGTGATTGATTATAACGAACAATTATTTTTTTGACAGTTACATTTCATTAAAATCGTGACATTTTCCAAAAGGATATAATTTTTTATAATCCATTATATTTAGCTATATTTCATACAGAAAAACTCATTAAGTTGATTATAATCGATTCTTATCAATTATTTTATAATTTTTTTGCCAGAAAATTGTCACTCAAAATGTATATGTACTTTTATATACTATGTGTTAGTAGTTTTCTGCCAGTAACTTACCTCTAAAATATAGAAGTTTTGTCTCTGTTTGGTTCATCTGAACACAATGTTTTACCCCGAAAAAAAACCTTTATTGGCTATCCTTTTTCCTTTTTCCCATTGAAAAGCTCACGCGGTAGGTGAAAAATAAACTTCAAAACAAAACTAAATTAAACTTGAATTTGAAACAACGTGCTGATAAAAAAACTATAAATGCGCATCATGAAACAACAATAATCGAGAAGAAATAAAAAACTAAAATTATGCATATCATATAATAAATTGAATTGATCTGAAATCTGCTAAATCAATTTTCTCCTTTTTTCCCTTTTTCATATAAACCAAGGTCTATGAAAATCACAAATTATAAGCAATAGATGCAAGGTTGAGAACAAAAACGGCAAGCAACAGGGATTATTGTTCTGACTTTCGATACGAAAGTACCGGAATATTTGTGCTCGGGGTGGGTTTTTTTTTCTTCAGACAAATTTCGACTTTTTAACTAGCCATTTTTGACGGAATTGTTTTATATCATTCGAAAGGTATTGTTGTCGTGAGCTCAAATTTGAAAAGATATTTCACTTGTGATCATTTTTTAAAAAAAAGTTATGGGGGTGTAAAGGTTGCAATTTTGGCCAATTTGGGACATTTAACGCGCGATATATTCCGCGCTATTAACGCGTAAGCGGAGATTTAATCCCTCTTATAAATCGTTCCAAATTGGTTGAACGAAGCTTATTTGCCAGAATTGAATTGTAACAAGTAGCGAAATCTATCCTTTAGTACTTTATATGGCGTGTGGGGGGATGATTTTTATTTTAAAAAATTCAAATTTTTGAAAAAAAAAATTTTCATTTTTTTTATTACTTTTAATTTTTTAATGATATTACTGCTCCATAAATCTTAAAGGGCAGTCGGAACATTCAGGGCTTCGCCCTGATACGAGCAGTCTTGTAATCGTTTATAATCGATTGAATTGGATTTTTTCTGGATAACAGATAAATTAGAAATTCGGATTAGAAAAATCGGTTATAATTGATTATAAATGATTGTAATTGAATCGAAAAATAGATGGATTAATAATTGTTTATAATTGATTAATATGTATTCTAATTGATTGTAATTTGTTTCAAAAAGATATATTCTGATAGATTTTTCTTGATAATATTAGATTTTTACTCAACTTTTATACAAATGGTGCTAAAATCATAATACAATTGATTATTAACGCTTGAAACTGGATGCGAGTCGCGACTGTTGCCACTATATGCAATTTGCGTCTGAGCATGAGTCGCGATCGTCGGCCCGAGCTTGTCGACCCTTTGCAGATTCTGGAATGTACGCTAAGAGATGTTAACTATAGGCATTCAATTGTTATAATTGTCATTTGTGAAACTGGAAATCATCTCTTCAAATTGATTTCGATCAAATTTCTTTGATATTTAATCTATTCTGTTGTTCTAACAAAATTATGCGAGCAAAAGTGTTGGGATGTTTGCACAGTGAACACTATTTGGATTTCATTTAACTTTGAATATTTTGGCCAGCGATGCGTATTTCATTTTTGCACAACATATTTTTAATTATTTGTTTTTCAATGTTATTTATTCCAGGTGCACAGCCCAACGATATTGTTGTAAACTCTACCGTCAATTCAAACTGGACTTCTTTGATGTTCATAATTCCAATTGATGCTCCACGCAACATCTTGTCGAGTAGATGCCGACAACAATCTATTTATTATTGCTTACATGCCTTTGTCTCCGATCCCATCTCGTCCACTAGCAAAGCAGTGCAAGTTCGGTTCCGAGATCACATCGACCCACAAGACCCCACTGTGGTTGCCTTCAAATTCATCAAGTTCAGCGCTAGCCAAGAATGCCGACAACTGTTGGAACCTGTTTATCGTGACCATAATTTGTTTCTTTTTCATGATGGCTGTTGTTTAGATCATTACTGTCATTATTTTATGTTCGGTTATGGCCTAGCTTTATTGACACCGAAAGAATATTACGAAAAATTAACTGATTATACTGATGAAGGAAAAGTGCTGAATTTTATAATGGCTTACCACTCCCCAGATTGTGAAGCAAATGTAATCATGGAATTGGGATTCGGAAAAGGTGAAGTCAATACCATTCATTCATTTCGGGGTATGCCGCCCGAACAACCAGGTCTACCATATCTTCTCAAAGTTGGACATCACTGGGCACCAAAAATACCCTACGAGAACCCAAGGGACTTTATAACATTCAGTTGGTTCAAAAAGAATGTCATTTGTGCTGATCAACCTTGGATTTGCTATAAGCCTGAACAGAGGTTCAAAAAGGCAAACAGATGGTGGCGCAGATTTTTCGGAAAACGCTTTCGTTTTGATAAACCCTAGTTGTAAATTTGAAATTGCTCATTTATTACAGTTAAATTGCTTAGCTATTACAGGAGATGAATCATTTCTTTGATCAAGCTTTCAAAACACAATTCACACCATTTACAACAAAAGAATTCAGCTGACAGAACAATTAAGCAATTCTACAAACGACATTAATACTGCTCAGAATGACCTTGAAGTTATTCATATCGGTCATATATTTTGCACAGAAAACTCCTACTCATTATTTTTGAAAAAAATGTTTTGAGGAGAATGGTTGAACATACGCGGTTGGGATGTTTTTTTTTGTTATTCAGATCGATTTTTTTTTAATTAGCTGTTTGTAGCAGTTTTTTCTAAAATAAAAACCGTGAAAGATATAGAGCTCAAAATAAGAAACATGCACCTGTGAAAAGTTTTGTTAAATTATGGCGAGTTATTATGACGTTTTTACATTTTTAAACTCCCAATTCCCAGAAGGCAACTTAATTCTTCCAAATAACGTGTTCCTAGCTGAAATATGTCACCGTTCTTTCTTGAACAGCATACCAGGGATTTTACAAAAATGAAAAAAAACTTAACTTCAAAAAAACAGCTCCAACAATCAGAGCTTTGCGCCAATAACAAAGTGACGGAATGCGTGTGCTGTGTAACGCTTTATTCAGACAAACTTCGGATTCTTATACTTTCTCTGAAAAATTAGCAATTGCTCTTTATAATTAATTCTGTCTGTTCCAACTTTTTGCAACTCTCTATGTAATTTGGTCTATTACAAAACAATAGGACGGCTCAAAAAACCAAAATGAATTGAAGCAAACTATTTGGTAGCATGCAAATTTATCATTTTATTTTTGTACATAGGTTTTCAAAAATATGGAAAAAAGTTCAAACTGTTTTTTTATTTATTATGAAAAGTTGCGTCAAATTTTTAATCAAAAACTTTTTCACAGACATTAAAACGCAGTCTGAAAATTCAGGCTTACCTTGCAAGTGACTGGGTTATTTTCATATTCACTGTTTGCCTTTGATTATGTTTGCTGTTGTTTTTCTTGATATCAAATAAGTATTTGTTTAGCTACAGGAAATTATGGCTAATTGGAAGCTAAAGAATATTTTATTTCAAGAAAATGTGAGCTTTTTGTTTATTATTGGCGATTGATTTGGTCTCGCATTTGGTCTTGCACCATTTAAATTTCTCATAAACTTCTGCTCAAATTTTACTTTTTGCGAGTTAAGTCGTAGTGAAATTTCAATAGTTAAAGAACCAACCTCATCTGAGCTGATTGCTTCAGCTTGAAAAAATTTTTGAATTTTTTTTTTCAAATTTTCAAAGATTAGAAAAATTGTAATTGCTATCTTGTGAATCAATACAAGATTTCAAAAAGGCTGCAGGTCACTACAGACAAACAATCATTCACTGTGCATAAACAGAAAAATTTGTGTTCACTTACTGTTGGTATTGTTCTGCTAGCTTAGCTATTTCAGCTCGCCTGCTGCGGTATACCACGTCATTGAAACCCTACAAGCTTGCTCATTAGCTAATTTAACATCAGTTTGGTTCCAATTATCAAAAAGAAAGAAACAAAGACAAACTCTACCGGATGATCTTTGTCGAGGCTCGGATCAAAGGACGACAGAACATTTTTGCATTTGTTCAATTCCAATATACTGCGTGGGTACCAAACCTCTAAAATGAACCAAATAATGATTATCTTTGTTTTAAAAGAAACAAGACTGCTCGTATCAGGGCGAAGCCCTGAATGTTCCGACTGCCTTTTAAGGTTTTATGGAGCAGTAATAACATTAAAAATTAAATGTAATAAAATTTAAAAAAAAAATTAAATTTGAATTTTTTTAAATGAAAATCCTCCCCCCACACGCCATTTAAAGTACAAAAAGATAGATTTAGCTCCTTGTAACAATTCAATTATGGCAAATAAGCTTCTTTCAACCAATTTGGAACGATTTTAAGACGGATTAACTCTCCGCTTACGCGTTAATAGCGCGAAATATATCGCGCGTTAATTGTCCCAAATTGGCCAAAATGGCAATCTTTAAACCCCCATAACTTTACGAAAAATGATCACAGGTGAAATATCTTTTCAAATTTGAGCTCAAGGCAACAATACCTTTTGAATGATATAAAAAAATTCTGTCAAAAATGGCTAGTTAAAAAGTCGAAATTTGTCTGAAGAAAAAAAACCCACCCCGAGCACAAATATTCCGTTACTTTCGTATCGAAAGTCGAAACAATAAATTCGTTTTCGAGAGTTAAGTACAAAACATAACTTTTCTTTATGCATTAATACTTATTCACTCGAGAGAACATCAAAGGCAATACTGGCTGTCGAGTGATGTCTCTGAAATTATTCTTCATTTCTTGTCTATGAAGAGTTGAGAGGAAAAACCCGAATTTTCAGTCTACTTCTTTTTATCAAATCCCCCAACTTTAACTTAATGAATGAAATTTGTCTTAGTATAACGTTTAACCTACCAAAAAAGATTATCGAAATTGTTACTTTCCAGTATATACAATTTTCTGAGTTAGCGCAGAACGTTTTTCAATTTTACTTAATTCAAATCCATAAAAGACTTTATCAACGGCCTGTCAAAAAGAATGAGCATGCTCAATAATTTTCTCAGTCTGCTAACGAACTTTTTTCCTTTGATTAATTTGTAACTTTTGTGTTTTTAACTTTTCACTTGAGTAGTAATCTTGAGTGGGATCCAATTGTTGGGTTAAAAAATAACCCAAGGCAAGACACTTCTTTTTTTTTTAATTTTGAAATTTCGCCCGTAGAAAACTGATTTTCCTCTCCGACTAAAGATCTGTGGCACAAAGTTTCTATTATATAGGTTTTGACTAAACTGAACACTGGAATGATCGGTTAAACTTGCTTATTCTGGATTTTTTCGACCTTCAAAATTTGGAAAGATTAGATCAATACTTGATCAATTTTTCTGCGTTTGTCTAGCTATAGCTAGTTAATCTATATCAGTAAGTTGTAGGCTCAAAATAAAAAACCGTCAGCATGAATAGTTTTGACTGGGAGCGCGCGCCAAAAAAACATGATTTTTTGGTCAACGTTTTCCAAAACGTGCCTAAGCACTCTTTTTAAAACTAGTTTGAAAAAAAATTGCCTGCAAAAACCGCCTTTGAAAATTTTTGAAAAACCGCCTCCCCTTAGAAAAATTTAGAAAAATCTACATATTATGTAATTTTTCGATTCGTCCAATTTGAAGTTTTGATCAGATGATTCTGTAGAAGATCAACAAAATTTCCAGTTCTCAAAATAATAGTGGTCAAACAATCTTTGTTTTTTATTTGAGTTGAAATGATCAAAAACCATTATTTTCCTGTAATTTAAAAACTTTTTTGTTAAAAAAATCTGATTGAATGTAAAATCCAACCCCTCCTTTAAGCTTTTCTCGTGATTCCATCTCATTTTGTTGAAAACTTTCTAAACTGACTGCATTTTTTAAACTGTATTTGTTGCAACATGTTTCTGTTAGAGCAAAAAGAATCGGTTTGTTTTTTTTGTCCTTGATCATCATTTCTAGTTCTGAAAATGTTCTGTGAATTGATCTGATGTTTTGTAAAATTTTACTCATAAATTTTGAACATATTAACTTGCCTGTTTTTTTTTTATGCCACAACTTTTTCTTTTTTCCGCTGGTCATCACCTGAGTGGTCTCTTTTAGTTTTTATCTCAAAAGCTATCTTTGTCATTTGTTTACAGAATATGTTGAATCGTTTGCGAAATTGAATTTTTATTGATATTTTTGATGCTAGCAAGAGATCTTAGCAAAATCGCAAGATTTCTAGCTCTATTTCAAAGTAAATTTCTTAACATTTTAGTTTTATCCCGACTGAGACTGGTCGGGGAATCGCAATTCAGCTCTAAGGGATGTGTATTGATTATAACTGAAATTTTTCAAAGTCAAACATTTCCCAATAGTTTTATATCTGAACAATATTTCGGGAAAAATGAATTTGAGATCACAATGGGTTTTAAGAAGTCTTGAAATTTATTTGCTGTTTTGTGATATAACGCTGATGCAATAATACTAGTTTGAAATTCTTTTAATACATCAATTCAACTCGAAAATCATTTCAAACTACCATATCAAAGTAAAAAAGCAAACCTTCGGTAATCGTGATGTTTTTGGAAACAACAACAGTTTGAGGAACTGCTCTATGAGAGATTACTGTGATGCAGACTCCTAGCTCGCCATCGTTTTGTTCGGCATATCCCTCCTGTAAGCTACTGAGCTCCACCAATTGCGCTTTTTCTTTCTACAAACAACAGGCCTTTAGTTGAATTAAAACAAAGCGAGTTGCTTAGAATTTAAGGTATCTATTACATTGTACGTACTTTCAACAATAGTATGTATACCTTGCCATTTGAAGACGGTGTTGTTTCGAGATATAATTTTTAAATTTTTGTGTGAAAATTATATTAAAAAACACAAAATGAACTACACAAAATCAATTGTAGAATTTTTTGAAGTGTAAGTGGCAAGCGCCGTTGCGTTTGAAAGACTAAAAATTCCGTCAATTGTCAAGGCGGAAGAATATCACACCAGAAATTTTATAACAAGGTGCCAAATATTATGGAAAATGATTAATTTATTTAAAATTTGTTCTTTTGTTATCAGAGTGTCTCTCGCTATCCAGATTTTTGCATCTTGCATACTTTCGGGACCTTTTTTTCCGCCTTTTGTGTCGTTTTTTTTTCAGATTTTTCCCAGCATTCCAAGTTTGGATTTAGGTGATTGATTATAACGAACAATTATTTTTTTGACAGTTACATTTCATTAAAATCGTGACATTTTCCAAAAGGATATAATTTTTTATAATCCATTATATTTAGCTATATTTCATACAGAAAAACTCATTAAGTTGATTATAATCGATTCTTATCAATTATTTTATAATTTTTTTGCCAGAAAATTGTCACTCAAAATGTATATGTACTTTTATATACTATGTGTTAGTAGTTTTCTGCCAGTAACTTACCTCTAAAATATAGAAGTTTTGTCTCTGTTTGGTTCATCTGAACACAATGTTTTACCCCGAAAAAAAACCTTTATTGGCTATCCTTTTTCCTTTTTCCCATTGAAAAGCTCACGCGGTAGGTGAAAAATAAACTTCAAAACAAAACTAAATTAAACTTGAATTTGAAACAACGTGCTGATAAAAAAACTATAAATGCGCATCATGAAACAACAATAATCGAGAAGAAATAAAAAACTAAAATTATGCATATCATATAATAAATTGAATTGATCTGAAATCTGCTAAATCAATTTTCTCCTTTTTTCCCTTTTTCATATAAACCAAGGTCTATGAAAATCACAAATTATAAGCAATAGATGCAAGGTTGAGAACAAAAACGGCAAGCAACAGGGATTATTGTTCTGACTTTCGATACGAAAGTACCGGAATATTTGTGCTCGGGGTGGGTTTTTTTTTCTTCAGACAAATTTCGACTTTTTAACTAGCCATTTTTGACGGAATTGTTTTATATCATTCGAAAGGTATTGTTGTCGTGAGCTCAAATTTGAAAAGATATTTCACTTGTGATCATTTTTTAAAAAAAAGTTATGGGGGTGTAAAGGTTGCAATTTTGGCCAATTTGGGACATTTAACGCGCGATATATTCCGCGCTATTAACGCGTAAGCGGAGATTTAATCCCTCTTATAAATCGTTCCAAATTGGTTGAACGAAGCTTATTTGCCAGAATTGAATTGTAACAAGTAGCGAAATCTATCCTTTAGTACTTTATATGGCGTGTGGGGGGATGATTTTTATTTTAAAAAATTCAAATTTTTGAAAAAAAAAATTTTCATTTTTTTTATTACTTTTAATTTTTTAATGATATTACTGCTCCATAAATCTTAAAGGGCAGTCGGAACATTCAGGGCTTCGCCCTGATACGAGCAGTCTTGTAATCGTTTATAATCGATTGAATTGGATTTTTTCTGGATAACAGATAAATTAGAAATTCGGATTAGAAAAATCGGTTATAATTGATTATAAATGATTGTAATTGAATCGAAAAATAGATGGATTAATAATTGTTTATAATTGATTAATATGTATTCTAATTGATTGTAATTTGTTTCAAAAAGATATATTCTGATAGATTTTTCTTGATAATATTAGATTTTTACTCAACTTTTATACAAATGGTGCTAAAATCATAATACAATTGATTATTAACGCTTGAAACTGGATGCGAGTCGCGACTGTTGCCACTATATGCAATTTGCGTCTGAGCATGAGTCGCGATCGTCGGCCCGAGCTTGTCGACCCTTTGCAGATTCTGGAATGTACGCTAAGAGATGTTAACTATAGGCATTCAATTGTTATAATTGTCATTTGTGAAACTGGAAATCATCTCTTCAAATTGATTTCGATCAAATTTCTTTGATATTTAATCTATTCTGTTGTTCTAACAAAATTATGCGAGCAAAAGTGTTGGGATGTTTGCACAGTGAACACTATTTGGATTTCATTTAACTTTGAATATTTTGGCCAGCGATGCGTATTTCATTTTTGCACAACATATTTTTAATTATTTGTTTTTCAATGTTATTTATTCCAGGTGCACAGCCCAACGATATTGTTGTAAACTCTACCGTCAATTCAAACTGGACTTCTTTGATGTTCATAATTCCAATTGATGCTCCACGCAACATCTTGTCGAGTAGATGCCGACAACAATCTATTTATTATTGCTTACATGCCTTTGTCTCCGATCCCATCTCGTCCACTAGCAAAGCAGTGCAAGTTCGGTTCCGAGATCACATCGACCCACAAGACCCCACTGTGGTTGCCTTCAAATTCATCAAGTTCAGCGCTAGCCAAGAATGCCGACAACTGTTGGAACCTGTTTATCGTGACCATAATTTGTTTCTTTTTCATGATGGCTGTTGTTTAGATCATTACTGTCATTATTTTATGTTCGGTTATGGCCTAGCTTTATTGACACCGAAAGAATATTACGAAAAATTAACTGATTATACTGATGAAGGAAAAGTGCTGAATTTTATAATGGCTTACCACTCCCCAGATTGTGAAGCAAATGTAATCATGGAATTGGGATTCGGAAAAGGTGAAGTCAATACCATTCATTCATTTCGGGGTATGCCGCCCGAACAACCAGGTCTACCATATCTTCTCAAAGTTGGACATCACTGGGCACCAAAAATACCCTACGAGAACCCAAGGGACTTTATAACATTCAGTTGGTTCAAAAAGAATGTCATTTGTGCTGATCAACCTTGGATTTGCTATAAGCCTGAACAGAGGTTCAAAAAGGCAAACAGATGGTGGCGCAGATTTTTCGGAAAACGCTTTCGTTTTGATAAACCCTAGTTGTAAATTTGAAATTGCTCATTTATTACAGTTAAATTGCTTAGCTATTACAGGAGATGAATCATTTCTTTGATCAAGCTTTCAAAACACAATTCACACCATTTACAACAAAAGAATTCAGCTGACAGAACAATCAAGCAATTCTACAAACGACATTAATACTGCTCAGAATGACCTTGAAGTTATTCATATCGGTCAAATAATCTGCACATAGTACTCCAACTCATTATTTTTGAAAAAATGTTTTGAGGAGAATGGTTGAACATATGCGGTTGGGTTGTTTTTTTTTGTAATTCAGATCAATTTTTGTTTTTTTTAATTAGCTGTTTGTAACAGTTTTTTCTAAAATAAATACCGTGAAAGATATAGAGCTCAAAATAAGAAACATGCACCTGTGAAAAGTTTTGTTAAATTATGGCGAGTTATTATGACGTTTTTACATTTTTAAACTCCCAATTCCCAGAAGGCAACTTAATTCTTCCAAATAACGTGTTCCTAGCTGAAATATGTCACCGTTCTTTCTTGAACAGCATACCAGGGATTTTACAAAAATGAAAAAAAACTTAACTTCAAAAAAACAGCTCCAACAATCAGAGCTTTGCGCCAATAACAAAGTGACGGAATGCGTGTGCTGTGTAACGCTTTATTCAGACAAACTTCGGATTCTTATACTTTCTCTGAAAAATTAGCAATTGCTCTTTATAATTAATTCTGTCTGTTCCAACTTTTTGCAACTCTCTATGTAATTTGGTCTATTACAAAACAATAGGACGGCTCAAAAAACCAAAATGAATTGAAGCAAACTATTTGGTAGCATGCAAATTTATCATTTTATTTTTGTACATAGGTTTTCAAAAATATGGAAAAAAGTTCAAACTGTTTTTTTATTTATTATGAAAAGTTGCGTCAAATTTTTAATCAAAAACTTTTTCACAGACATTAAAACGCAGTCTGAAAATTCAGGCTTACCTTGCAAGTGACTGGGTTATTTTCATATTCACTGTTTGCCTTTGATTATGTTTGCTGTTGTTTTTCTTGATATCAAATAAGTATTTGTTTAGCTACAGGAAATTATGGCTAATTGGAAGCTAAAGAATATTTTATTTCAAGAAAATGTGAGCTTTTTGTTTATTATTGGCGATTGATTTGGTCTTGCTACTTTCCATCTAGTGCACAAGTCTCATATCTAGTGCTGATTGAATTATCTTGAAAAAAAAACTTGAAATTTCAATTGCATTTATCTCAATATGAGTTAAAATTAGACAAGTGTTATGTGCAATTTTTGCGAAATTTGCAACCGACTTCTTTCTTCAAAAATGCGTAATTTTGGCTTTTTTTTAAATTAATCAAAAATTACGCTGAAACTTCCAATTATATTTACATCAAGAGAAGCCTCTCACGCAGCTCAACAAAGATCTATCCGTACCGAGAAAGTTCTTTATATCTGACCTGAAATACTTTATGTTTTTATCTAATTTCAGGTCAAAAATTCTTTTTGAATTGTTTAAAAAAAGCAAGGATTTTCTTAAAATTTTTTTGTTCCCATCTTAATTCTGATCAGAAAGAAGTTAACTATATCTAGGTTATTTCTAGCTAAAAAAAATCATCTGGTGGGTCTCGAATCTCTAACTTGAAGTTTCCTAGGCGGTTGTGCTAACCAGTTTGCTACAGGCATTGATTAAGGTGGTTAGTTTTAGCAAAATATGACTTGTTATTACAAGTGTTCCTTTGCATTGTATTACTTTTATTTTGTATACTGTGATTACTACTGTTATTTTATATACTCGAAGCTTGTTTATCTCGTTGCGGTTGAGCAGTGAACTGATTTCTGGTTTTTTTTTTTCCAGAAACTGTTTATTTCTATACTATAAAAGAAATAGATCGTTTCTGCACAGAAGATACAAGATAACTAGGCTAGATAATCTATATACAATTTCTATCTAGAAAAACAGCCTCCATTGGGTACGGGTAGAAGTGTAAAAATTTCAAAAATCTTATTGAGAATATAGTTTTTAGAATATATATAAAAAGTCATTTCGACTATAAAAAACTTGAAATCTCTGTCTAAAAAATAATTTCAAACGTTTGGAGAATTTTAATAAGCTGAGTTAATTCCCAAATGGCGCTAAAAAGCTGCCGAAACAACATTACATGAATAAAACTGTCATTGACGGCCTAAACTTAGCAGAATTATGCTATTGTAAGCCTGCTCGTTCGCATTATTTGTATTTGTTTGAGTTTAGACCAAACAGCAAAAATTTCAAACCATTGGTTTTCTCAATTATGGGGCAATTTTTTTGGAAATAGATGAATCACGACTGAAAATTTTTAATATGAATATCACTCGACCCATTCGTATAATTGTGGTACTTGATTTTGAGTTGAAAACAAAAAGAAAAAGTCAAAAAAGGAAAAAGAACAAAAACATTTGAATACAAAACTCCTCCCAATTTTTCAAATGATCGGAACAATAAAATTAGCGAATTCCAGCCTGAAAAAGCCAAAAATAGTAGAAAAAAAATTTGGTTAGTTGCGAGTTAAGCTGGCTTTAAGAAATCAGAATTAGCAAGTTCAAAATTAGAAAAAAAAATCAAAAACGCAAAATTTTTTTTAATGGTTAAAAAACGTACAATCAAGGCTTGGGCATTCGGAAGCATGACTAGCTCACGTGCGTAGCAAAGAAGGCTCCAAAAAACTGGTTTTCTATTAGGACAAGGAGGAAGCACAGCTAAAATTGCTGAAGCACAGCTAAAAGGAACCATAGGCTCGAGTGGAAAAACCTAGAACCCAGAAAATAATTGATATTTTTAATTGAATTAAAAAATCTCTGAGCCCTAAAATAATTCAAAATTTTGAGTTTGTTGAATCGTCTTTTTCTTCGAGTTATTCAAAAACCGTATTTAAAATGTGTTCAATATGTGTTCAAAACTTTGAGTAAGTTAAGCGTAATAATCAGTCATATTTGGGTCGATTAAAGAATGTTTGTTAAATTAGGTCTCTCCGTCACTTAGTCCTTTGGGCATGAGAATAAGTTTCGCTTGATTTACTTGGCGCAGTTCCTATTTTTTCAGGAATTCAGGTCTAATTATATTTTGCAAACGACAATTTTTTCAATAAAATGAAAATTTCAGTTTTGGAAACTTTGTACCAGACCAGATAATTTCCTTCGGTTGGAAGATGAGTTCAAAAGTGCAAAAACATTGAAGTTTGACGGTTTTGACAGAAAAAAATTATTTAAAGCTTTTATGTCAACTCAAAATTTCAGCTACATTCAGACTAGGCGCGGATTTAGGGGAAAGTCGCTTCTATCAAACTGTGAATGAGGGCGGATGCTTCTAGTCTCAGGTAGTCTACCCCCTCGCCACTCAAAAGGTGCCCCTCTTTAGTACTAAAGAGCCAAAAAAAACCTTGCGCTTGTAAAAACTGCGATGAAATTTATTAATTTTGAAGGTGGGATTCTGCGCCAAATAATCCCTGTTTATTTTGATTTGTTTAGTGGCTCCTTTGTTT